>NC_091458.1:145008858-145248795 GCF_027789765.1 Dendropsophus ebraccatus
TGTGACTGCACTTACACTCAGCTATACACACTGCTTCTATAATCTGCGTGCACTCACACTCAGCTATACACACTGCTGCTGTAATGTGCGTGTGCAGTGTCCCAGAACAGAGGTTTTCTCTAATTTCTCTCAAAAGTGTATATTGGTGTCAGGATTTGTTCTTATTTGTATGGTTCCTAGTTATTCCTGTTCTGGAAACTATAATGGCCACTGCAAACTGTTGGTATTATGTCGCCCCCAGTGTCCAAGTATGGTACTTCTCATGTATATTCATATACCTATGGTCCAATGGTGTGATAATGCAATAGGCTTGGTGAGTCACGTGACTGTTCCCCTGCTACCATGGTAACTCCAATAGCCGTCGAGCTTTGGCTAGGGATACCATGTCACTTCCTCTTTACCTCAGTCTTCTCCCTACCTTCAAGGGAGGAGGTTGTATAGTTCTTTCCTCTACCTTCAAGAGGGAAGGTTGTGTGTTCCCCTTTCTCCACTGTTAGGAAAGAAGGACGTGTGCTCTGCTGCTCCAGTGCTGACCAGAAGTAGTCCAGTCCCAGTCGGAACCTGGTTCCTTATTCTCAAGTTCTCCAAGTTTCTCATCTCTAACAAAGATCTGGGTGTCGTTCTTTAGTCATTATTCTCATCATCATCTATTATCATCAACAGCAAGTATTCATTTCAACTCCATTCCGCCCAGTATCATATCTTCAGCACTACTATTCCCATCATTCAGTCTCCTTGCTTCAAGTAACGCTATCATCACAGCCTATTGCAGCATCACCCATTTCACAGTTATATTCAAGTCTGCCTCAATCCTGGTTGCATCCAGAGAGACCGTTGCTATTGGTTACCACAGTTACAATAAACGCACAACTACCGTTGTTTCTGAACCCTGGCATTGGTCTAGTTATTGGTGCCTTGACTAGGGACAACGAAGAATTGATCGGGCCCCGCATGGTCAGGTTCCCATGGGTTAGTAAGCTCCCCTCGTGCCAATACCGTGACCTAACATCTGGCAACTGGCTACCCGGGTCCTACCCAGTACTACCACCTACTACTAACCTTAGCGGGAGGCCCCAGCGCACCTGCACTTACACTCTACTTTCTGTCACTATCCTCCTGCACAGCTCTGTGATTCTCACTTCCTGATTGGTCCATGCTTAACACACACTCCCCATTGCTGTCATATGACCACACAGACCTCTGACAGCAGTCCTGCTTCTCTATTCTAGCCCGTTGTACTACACTACTGCATTTGGGGGATCTGCAGTTCCATCCTGTATCTACAAACTGCTGCTGTTTTTTCAGGTGTATGCACTTACTATACATTATACCCCACATGCTGATTGCTGCACTCTACAGTAACTTACAATATGACATTTTCAGCTTTCTATATGTTTGTTTCATTTGTTTTACCTGTTATTCAGAATTAAAAAAATGTCTTGATTTTTAGGGTGTGGAACCAATTTTCGGCATTTCAATAATTTCTTATGGGAAAATTTGCTTTGGATTACAAGCATGGTCCCGGAACAAATATATATATATATATATATATATATATATATAACATTATGTCACAGCCACTTTTTGGTGACAAAATTTCTTTTCTTATATAGAGGTATGGAACCTTGAAGATTACAGTCCCTTTAATTTAGTTTCTTTTACACTAAAGCTACTATTACACGGCCCGATCTTAACAACCACGATAGCAACAATCTGCTGCCACCACTCAGTGTAGTAGGAGCAGCAGCAGCAGACCATCTTGTATGGGCTGCCCAGACGATCAATCAATTGCCTGGATGACCCCCTGCAGTTCCTTCCCACCCCCACGCTCTTACCCGCTTGCTGTCAGCGTGTGAAATAGTGCCGGCAGCAGGTGGGGGTACGAGGAGCAAGCTCGTCTTTCAACATGACATTGACAGACATTGAAAGACAATGATCAGCTGATATCGTGCATGTTGGCTGATAGTTGCCTTTTATTACACCAAGCATCGTGTAATAGGGCCTTTAGAGGGTACATACTCTCAAACAGAAGAAAAATTTTAGTCATCTCTTAGTAGGACTGTGCACCAAACCATAGGTCCTCAAATATGTCAGGATGTGCCCCACATGTAGTATTTCCTGCAGACTTGTGCAGTGCTCCTGTAGTATCTCTTGTAGTCTTGTGCAGTGCTCCTGTAGTATCTCCAGCAGTCTTGTGCAGTGTTCCTGTAGTACCTCCTGCAGTCTTGTGCAGTTCTCCTGTAGTACCTCCTGCAGACTTGTGCAGTGCTCCTGTAGTACCTCCTGCAGACTTGTGCAGTGCTCCTGTAGTACCTCCTGCAGACTTGTGCAGTGCTCCTGTAGTACCTCCTGCAGTCTTGTGCAGTTCTCCTGTAGTACTTCCTGCAGTCTTGTGCAGTTCTCCTGTATTATCTCCTGCAGTCTTGTGCAGTGCTCCTGTAGTACCCCTGCAGTCTTGAGCAGTGTTTCTGTAGTACCTCCTGCAGACTTGTGCAGTGCTCCTGTAGTATCTCCAGCAGTCTTGTGCAGTGTTCCTGTAGTACCTCCTGCAGTCTTGTGCAGTTCTCCTGTAGTACCTCCTGCAGTCTTGTGCAGTTCTCCTGTAGTACCTCCTGCAGACTTGTGCAGTGCTCCTGTAGTACCTCCTGCAGACTTGTGCAGTGCTCTTGTAGTACCTCCTGCAGACTTGTGCAGTGCTCCTGTAGTACCTCCTGCAGACTTGTGCAGTGCTCCTGTAGTACCTCCTGCAGACTTGTGCAGTGCTCTTGTAGTACCTCCTGCAGACTTGTGCAGTGCTCCTGTAGTACCTCCTGCAGTCTTGTGCAGTTCTCCTGTAGTACCTCCTGCAGTCTTGTGCAGTTCTCCTGTATTATCTCCTGCAGTCTTGTGCAGTTCTCCTGTAGTACCTCCTGCAGACTTGTGCAGTGCTCCTGTAGTACCTCCTGCAGACTTGTGCAGTGCTCTTGTAGTACCTCCTGCAGACTTGTGCAGTGCTCCTGTAGTACCTCCTGCAGACTTGTGCAGTTCTCCTGTAGTACCTCCTGCAGACTTGTGCAGTGCTCTTGTAGTACCTCCTGCAGACCTGTGCAGTGCTCCTGTAGTACCTCCTGCAGACTTGTACAGTGCTCCTGTAGTATCTCCGGCAGACTTGTACAGTGCACAATGTTAGCTTGGGCCCCCCCCATCTCACCCGATCAGGCAAAGTCATATCTAATGTTATATCCAATTACTCTAATGTGCCACCATGTTCTAATGCATTGTCACTGCCTCCACCTCATGTACTGCACTACTGCCCCCTATAATTAATGGACTGTACTGTGTCATTGTCTTATCATTGTATTCCAATTTTTGACTCTCCAGCTGAAAAACTACAACTCTCATCATAAACTGCCAGTTGGAAACAATGGGGGTTGTAGTGCTGCAACCTGAAGAGCCACATGCTGCAAAACTACAACTCCCATAATAAACTGTCAGCAGGGCACAATGAAGTTTGAACTTCTGCAACCTGGAGAAGTCACCTGATATCACCTGCAGTCCTATGTAACACCACAGATAACCGTGATATCCCTCTGAGTACAGATAATGAAGTAGTCACCTGCAGTCCTATGTAACACCACAAAACACAGTGGTATCTCTGAGTACAGATAATGTAGTAGATTTCACCTGCAGTCCTATGTAACACCACAGATAACACAGTGATATCTCTGAGTACAGATAATGTGGATGTCACCTGCAGTCCTATGTAACACCACAGATAACACAGTGATATCTCTGAGTACAGATAATGTAGTAAATGTCACCTGCAGTCCTATGTAACAGCACAGATAACACAGTGATATCTCTGACTACAGATAATGTAGTAGGCACCTGCAGTCCTGTGTAACAGCACAAATAACACAGTGATATCTCTGAGTACAGATAATGTAGTAGTCACCTGCCGTCCTATGTAACAGCACAGATAACGCAGTGATATCTCTGAGTACAGATAATGTAGTAGATGTCACCTGCAGTCCTATGTAACAGCACAGATAACACAGTGATAACTCTGAGTACAGATAATGTAGTAGATGTCACCTGCAGTCCTATGTAACAGCACAGATAACACAGTGATATCTCTGAATACAGATAATGTATATGTCACCTGCAGTCCTATGTAACAGCACAGATAACACAGTGATATCTCTGAGTACAGATAATGTAGTAGTCATCTGCAGTCCTATGTAACAGCACAGATAACACAGTGATATCTCTGAGTACAGATAATGTAGTAGATGTCACCTGCAGTCATATGTAACAGCACAGATAACACAGTGATATTTCTGAGTACAGATAATGTAGATGTCACCTGCAGTCCTATGTAACACCACAGATAACACAATGATATCACTGAGTACAGATAATCTAGTAGCTGTCACCTCGGGGCGCCCCTACTAAATGATGTTCTACAAAATAAGAAAAGTGTCATACAGTGACTCACAGGTGACGTGTTCTTTGGTCTGAGGCGTCACTTTCCCTTTTCCTCTCCATCCGGCCCAGACCTCCATGATGATTCCTTCCAGCTACTTTTCATCTTTTCAGAACCTGCGAGACAAACAACTTAGGCTCCGCACATTTCTAGCAACTTCCTTTCCTTTCTCCCTCCTGTAGGTTCCCAAAGTAACTGCGCTGTGTGGGATGCCCCCTGTATGTAGGATTCCCTGCTGTGCCCCCATGAACTAATAATGCCCCCAGAGGTGCCCCCATGAGCTAATAATGCCCCCAGAGGTGCCCCCATATACTAATAATGCCCCCAGAGGTGCCCCCATGAGCTAATAATGCCCCCAGAGGTGCCCCAATATACCAATAATGCCCCCAGAGGTGCCCCCATGAGCTAATAATGCCCCCAGAGGTGCCCCCATGAGCTGATAATGCCCTTAGAGGTGCCCCCATGAACTAATAATGCCCCCAGAGGTGCCCCCATATACTAATAATGCCCCCAGAGGTGCCCCATATACTAATAATGCCCCCAGAGGTGCCCCCATGAACTAATAATGCCCCCAGACGTGCCCCCATATACTAATAATGCCCCCATGAGCTAAAAATGCCCCCAGAGGGGCCCCCCATGAACTAATAATGCCCCCAGAGGTGCCCCTATGAACTAATAATGCCCCCAGAGGTGCCCCCCATGAACTAATAATGCCCCCAGAGGTGCCCCCATGAGCTAATAATGCCCCCATGAACTAATAATGCCCCCAGAGGTGCCGCCATGAACTAATAATGCCCCCAGAGGTGCCACCATATACTAATAATGCCCCAGAGGTGCCCCCATGAACTAATAATGCCCCCAGAGGTGCCCCCATATACTAATAATGCCCCCAGAGGTGCCCCCATGAGCTAATAATGCCCCCAGAGGTGCCCCCATGAACTAATAATGCCCCCAGAGGTGCCCCCCATGAACTAATAATGCCCCCAGAGGTGCCCCATATACTAATAATGCCCCCAGAGGTGCCCCCATATACTAATAATGCCCCCAGAGGTGCCCCCATGAACTAATAATGTCCCCAGAGGTGCCCCCATATACTAATAATGCCCCCAGAGGTGCCCCCATGAGCTAATAATGCCCCCAGAGGTGCCCCCATGAACTAATAATGCCCCCAGAGGTGCCCCCATGAACTAATAATGCCCCCAGAGGTGCCCCCATATACTAATAATGCCCCCAGAGGTGCCCCCATATACTAATAATGCCCCCAGAGGTGCCCCCATATACTAATAATGCCCCCAGAGGTGCCCCCATGAGCTAATAATGCCCCCAGATGTGCCCCCATATACTAATAATGCCCCCAGAGGTGCCCCCATATACCAATAATGCCCCAGAGGTGCCCCCATATACTAGTAATGCCCCCAGAGGTGCCCCCATATACTAATAATGCCCCCAGAGGTGCCCCCATGAGCTAATAATGCCCCCAGAGGTGCCCCCATATACTAATAATGCCCCCATGAGCTAATAATGCCCCCAGAGGTGCCCCGCATGAACTAATAATGCCCCCAGAGGTGCCCCCATATACTAATAATGCCCCTAGAGGTGCCCCCATATACTAATAATGCCCCCAGAGGTGCCCCCATATACTAATAATGCCCCCAGAGGTGCCCCCATGAGCTAATAATGCCCCCAGAGGTGGCCCCCATGAGCTAATAATGCCCCCAGAGGTGCCCCCATATACTAATAATGCCCCCAAAGGTGCCCCCATATACTAATAATGCCCCCAGAGGTGCCCCCCATAAGCTAATAATGCTTCCAGAGGTGCCCCCCATGAGCTAATAATGCCCCCAGAGGTGCCCCCTATGAACTAATAATGCCCCCAGAGGTGCCCCCATATACTAATAATGCCCCCTGCTCTGCCCCTAAAAAAACAAACATCCTACTCACCTAATCGGCGCTGTGTGGTTGCTGGCAGCAGCTCTTCCTCCTCTTCGGGCTCCATCTTGCGAGCCGCGGGGTCGGGACTTCCGGCAGGCGTGATGACGTCACATCATCCCGGCGTCCCATAGGCTGCTGGTATAAAGTGCCGTCAGCCTATGGGAGGGAATACAGGAGCAGGACGCTGACAGGTCCTGCTCCTGGTATTCTGATCGCTTTAATGTTCCGTCCGCTCACTGTGCTCACTGTGCGGGCGGAACATCAAAGTGATCTGTGCATCCCGAGAAGCTGCGCGGCCGCAGCTTCTCGGGATGCTCAGAGACAAGTGGCAAGGGGGTCCGTGCGGGCCCCCCTAGCGTAGGGGCCCGGTCGCCATGACGACCGCTGCGACCCCTATAGCTACGCCACTGTATAGAGTCATTATGTGGTGGTCACTGTATGGCGGTAATATTGGTCTGTATATAGTGTCATTATGTGGTAGTCAATCTATGGCAGTAATGACTATATATATACGCTATATACAGACCAAAATTAATGCCAAAGACTGACCACTGCATAATGACACTATATACAGACTAATATTACCGCCATACAGTGACCAGCACCTAAAGGACTGAATACCACCTTATTTTTTTCTCAATAAAATACACTGTATTGCCTTAGTGACATCATTATACACTATACATAGGAGCTGCAGCCAATCACCGATCACCTGCAGCAATTACATAGGACTGATGAGGCCAGAGAATGGCTGCAGGTCCTATATACAGTCTGTTCACCTCAACACTTGGAGTCAGCATTGCTTATACACACACACACACACACACACACACACACCATTATATATATACACCAGGGATCATTCACAGACGCTGCAGGACGCTGTCTGTGCTCTCCTCTCCTACTGGAACTGCGGTAGGGGGCCCCTGGGGGATGGGGGCCCTGAACAATTGCCCTGCCTGCTTATGGTTGTATCCATGTTTCCCCTCTTTAAAGGGGAACTCCGGATAAGAAAAAATTGTTTTTTATTAAAGTACATTAAAAGTTATATAGATGAGTCTATACAATTTATTACCGTATCTGTATGGTTCTGCCACACTGGTAGCTGATAGAAATCCAGGAAGTGAAAAAAATTTAATCTGTGCAAATCCACATTGTCTCCTGCTCCCTCTACTCTCCCCCCTTAGGAGACAAATCTTACATGCCTCTGTCTCACATTGTATGTGTTTGCTGAGCACAGGCTGATGATGCAGAGAGGGGGCAGGGTGTGATGTCACAGGAGGCTTGGCTGGATTCCCCAATCCCCTGAGTGATTCACCATCTCTGACCGGCCAGAAGCAGCTGCTACACTGATTTGTCTAATTGTGCAGAAGTGTGCAGTGAAATTAGGGTTGTGTTCACACTTGTTGGAGTGTCATTGCAGTACTGCAGCGTATTCACAAAAATGATGCAGTAACACAAGTAAATGATACTAAACGGCAGAGAGGATCAGAGCCTTATTGTGGGGCTCAACTTCAAAGATAACAGATGCTTGATCATAATATGTGCGTGGAAATTAAAAGAAAAAAAAAATCTAAAAGTTCTTTACTTTATTCCAATATCAGCGTTACAGGTAGAGAATACAGCGTGCTGTGTGGTATTACAGATATAGAATACAGCGTGCTGTGTGGTGTTACAGATATAGAATACATGTACAAAAAGAAGGGAAAGGGAAACATAGGGTAGAAAGGTGAGGCACACACCTATGATACGAAATATTAAATAGCTTTATTATGACCGGCTACAAAATAGTTAAAAACATTAAAACCAAAAGACGGCAACCTCCTAAAATACAGGAGGTTGCTCACTGCTACACATATAGGCTCAATAAGCTAAGAAGGGACAATAGCGATGTATACAAAAATATGTGCAGATAAAAATACAGATAACCTCATGTAAATGAATACAGCCAATGCCAACTGAAAATTGAAAAGTCCCTGTGTGGCAGAGAAACAGTTACCCCACGCGTATCGCCGCTCCCGGCGGCTTCGTCAGGAGTGGGTACATAGTGTAAATGAGCCGGTATATATACCTAATCTGATGAGTGTCCCATGGCGTAATTGACAGTCCGCCCGGGGATCGGCGTGCGGAAGTGCGGATTGCGGCTGCGCAAAAGGCGGGCAGAAAATAAAAACATCCAATGCGTGTCAAGTACATGCACATGTCATAAGTCACATGATGTCGGCGTACGTGCACTGGCATGTGACGGGCCGTAGTGACGCAGGCAAGTGAGAAGAACGTTAGTGCGGCTGCGTGTATAACTCGCCGCCCATCTGTGCCAGAGCGTAACAAAAATTAACCTGGCGGCATTAATCACAGTAAATATGCGTGCCTGGGACGCATGCCATCTAGTGGCAGTCACATAATAATGTTAGAAAAACTAATCAACCAGTGTAATAAGCAAAAATATAAAATTAACAATGAATAAAGAATAAAGAAATAAAAAATAAAATAAGATCTGCCTAGTCAGCTGATAATCAGAAAAAGAGAGGGTGTAACCAATATTTAAAAATACAAATAAAGCACCCAATGAAACGATATATCTTTAAAACATATATATATATATATATATATCTTAACCCGTACTACTAATACCGATAAGAATAAAACATGTAAAAAATGGAATAAACCTGGATATACTCTAACTTAATTACAGTATAAAGTACCACAAATATAAAGTGCAAAAAGTGACTAAAGTGCAAAGTGCATGTGGTGCTTGGTGCTGTGGTGAACAAACATGCATGGTGATAGAAAAAATGAATAACAGTGATGGTGCAAACCTGACAAGACAGTGGACGTGGACACACCAAAGGAGAAATAATAATACATGGAAATGACCACGCCAGCTCACACAATGTAAAAGCCCAAAAATTGCTGATGTGACGGCATGGATGGTCACCAGTATCCACACGCCGCACCACCACAGACTTAATGTATTGCCGCACTGGTAATTATCTAAACATGACAGAACCCCAAGGTGTTGCCCATGGCAAGTCACCGGTACCGATTTTCTTTTGTAAAATGCAAATATAATCAATAAGAATATAAAGGAGGGGTAAATAGACATGAATAGCCATCTGCTGGCAAACTCCCGGACCTTAATCGGTGGCCCATAAGTGGATGCCTGCCATGCAAGTATGGTGGAAAAAGACAAGTCAATATGGCCACACATAATGGTGTGAGTGAATGTGGTGTGAAACATATCACAGATGGGCGGCGAGTTATACACGCAGCCGCACTAACGTTCTTCTCACTTGCCTACGTCACTACGGCCTGTCACATGCCAGTGCACGTACGCCGACATCATGTGACTTATGACATGTGCATGTACTTGACACGCATTGGATGTTTTTATTTTCTGCCCGCCTCTTGCGCAGCCGCAGTCCGCACTTCCGCACGCCGATCCCCGGGCGGACTGTCAATTACGCCATGGGACACCCATCAGATTAGGTATATATACCAGCTCATTTACACTATGTACCCACTCCTGACGAAGCCGCCGGGAGTGGCGATACGCGTGGGGTAACTGTTTCTCTGCCCCACAGGGACTTTTCAATTTTCAGTTGGTATTGACTGTATTCATTTACATGAGGTTATCTGTATTTTGATCTGCACATATTTTTGTATACATCGCTATAGTCCCTCCTTAACTTATTGAGCCTATATGTGTAGCAGTGAGCAACCTCCTGTATTTTAGGAGGTTGCCGTCTTTTGGTTTTAATGTTTTTAACTATTTTGTAGCCGGTCATAATAAAGCTGTTTTATATTTCGTATCATAGGTGTGCGCCTCACCTTTTTACCCTATGTTTCCCTTTCCCTTCTTTTTGTACATGCATTAAAGCCTCATAGGGTAGTAGGTTGCACCCCACTTGTTTGGATCATATATTATAACTGTGGTGCCCACCTCTTTCTTTAGTTACAGATATAGAATACAGCGTGCTGTGTGGTGTTACAGGTAGAGAGTAAGTACAGCGTGCTGTGTGGTGTTACAGGTAGAGAGTACAGTGTGCTGTGTGGTGTTACAGGTAGAGAATACAGTGCGGTGTGGTGTTACAGGTAGAGAATACAGTGTGCTGTGTGGTGTTACAGGTAGAGAATACAGCGTGCTGTGTGGTGTTACAGGTAGAGAATACAGCGTACTGTGTGGTGTTACAGGTAGAGAATACAACGTGCTGTGTGGTGTTACAGGTAGAGAATACAGCGTGCTGTGTGGTGTTACAGATATAGAATACAGCGTGCTGTGTGGTGTTACAGGTAGAGAGTACAGCGTGCTGTGTGGTTACAGGTAGAGAATACAGTGCTGTGTGGTGTTACAGGTAGAGAATACAGTGTGCTGTGTGGTGTTACAGGTAGAGAATACAGCGTGCTGTGTGGTGTTACAGGTAGAGAATACAGCGTACTGTGTGGTGTTACAGGTAGAGAATACAACGTGCTGTGTGGTGTTACAGGTAGAGAATACAGCGTGCTGTGTGGTGTTACAGATATAGAATACAGCGTGCTGTGTGGTGTTACAGGTAGAGAGTACAGCGTGCTGTGTGGTTACAGGTAGAGAATACAGTGCTGTGTGGTGTTACAGGTAGAGAATACAGCGTGCTGTGTGGTGTTACAGGTAGAGAATACAGCGTGCTGTGTGGTGTTACAGGTAGAGAATACAGCGTGCTGTGTGGTGTTACAGGTAGAGAATACAGCATGCTGTGTGGTGTTACAGATAGAGAATACAGCGTGCTGTGTGGTGTTACAGGCAGAGAATACAGTGTGCTGTGTGGTGTTACAGGTAGAGTATACAGCATGCTGTGTGGTGTTACAGGTAGAGAATACAGCATGCTGTGTGGTGTTACAGGTAGAGAATACAGTGTGCTGTGTAGTGTTACAGGTAGAGAATACAGCGTGCTGTGTGGTGTTACAGGTAGAGAATACAGTGTGCTGTGTGGTGTTACAGGTAGAAAATACAGCGTGCTGTGTGGGACCACAATGAAATCATAAATTACTGCAAATAATTCAGTAACACAATGAAACTGCAATATGTGAACACAGCCTAGATGTTCTGCAACATTTTTGGGCGGGGAATAGGCAGGGTGGGGGACTGTGATGAACAGCTGAGGGAAAGCATTGCATTCTGAAACCTGTAGTACTGTGTACAACTGATAAACCAGGAAGTGCAGAAACACAAAACAGAACAAAACCCCACAAAACAAATGGATTTTTGGTAGTTTTAAAAATGGAATAGATAGGTAAGTAATGCTTTATGCTTCTGCAGAGATTTCATTTTTTTTTAACCTCTACCTGGAGTTCCCCTTTAAGGTTACATCCAACGTCATCAGGCACCAGTGTTCGAATGCTGAGCTACCTGACTCCAGCATACTCGAGTTGCGCTCTTTAAATTCTTGTCAATTTGCTTTATTGTATGAAGTGCATTATGCCTCTCTCAGTCATCCTAATATTGGCAAACTATGACTCATACTGTAATATAAATCACCTCACTCTTGCCGACGGCAGAATAACGCTAATATTTTTTCAAATATATTTTATTGCTGCCGTGATTAATACTGAACTTACACAGCGCTGCCCTCTATGGAATCCCGGCCGGAGTATATACACATGGGATCCCTAGCGGCGCTGCAAGAAACTGACATGACAAGAAAACCCCTGTCAGTTCACACAATGGAGTGTGCGGCTCCAGCCACACGCTCCTTTGTGTGCAGTGGGTATTTGGATGCAAGCGGGCACGGATGCGCCCGCATCTGAATTCAGTGGCGGTAAAGATCACTGCAGTACCGTCTGGGATGATATTTTCTGACACCGGAACGGCACACAGGGCCGTATTTACCACTAGGCACCCTTGGTCCGGTGCCTAGGGCAGCACCTTGCAGGGGGGCAGTACCAGGGAGCAGAGGGAAAGAAACAACTCTTTTTTTGCTTATATTTTTTTTCAGTCTCCCACCTCCTATTCAGACTTGCCAGTAAATCTGGTGTCTTTTGGGGGTGGGTGGAGGGGTTATTATCTACCAATTACTTCAGACAATATGCAGACTGCACTAATCATTGATTCAATGTGGACATTTGTTTTAAGCAGTTAAAAACCATGACAAATGTGATTTGGACAATGTTTCCCCATGTAGAGAAATGCATGTGGCCAAAGCCACTGTCCTCTCTTAAGATGGGGCGTCTTCAGGTTTAGTGCCTAGGGCAGCAGCAGCTGTTAATACAGCCCTGGTCATACAGAGTGTGAACATGGCCCAAGCTGTATTAGTTTCCAATCGTACTAAAATCTTTGGCTGGTATGAATATGGTAGAATGGTATGCTATCCCATCTCGGCCACTGATTGGCTGAGTGTGTCACTGCAGAGACAGTGTCAGAAGTGCTAATGGTGGCTGAGGTGAGCGGGAAACATGCAGCAGGACACCAGGGGAGTGTGGAGAGTAAGTAGTAACATTATTATTTTTTATAAACCAGCAAGGGCTGCACGGACATCATCAAAGATATATATACAGCACGTGTCCAATCAAGGGGAAAAGCTCCCGACACCACCCCGACTCAAGCTTTGCAGAGTTAATGCAGACAATCCGCTATCTGATTTTCTCTGTAGCGCTATAGGTGTTGCTCAACAATGTAGGTCATACTGTCTAATGTAGTCAAAATAAAGAACTTGTGGCACTCACCCGTTTAGCTGAATAAAATAGCCTTTATTGCATAGCGGCTTGGTCTAGACCAGGGGTCCTCAACTGGCGGACCGCGGTCCAAACCCGGACCGCGGAGGCCAGCTGTCCGGACCCCTGGTCAGACCTCCTAACCGCCCCGCTCCCCACCGCACTGCCTCCCGCCCCATAGGCGTACTGTCCTTAGATGTCAGTACGCCTGTGGGGCTGGGGGCAGTGTCGGTCCGGCCCCCGGCACCACAGACCTCAGTGTACGCTGCCGGCCTGTCCTTCCCGGAAGTGCAGGCCGGCGGCGTACGCTGAGGTCACTGATGCGCGCCCTGCTGGGGAATCCCCGGGACATTCCTACAGAGCGCGTATCAGCCGGGGGCCGGACCGACGGGAAGAGAAGAAGACAGCCGCAGCGGGGAACGAGGTGCAAGGTGAGTTGTTTTTGTTATTTTTTTTTTCTGTCTGGGGAGCATCTACAAGGGGAGAGCGCACAGGTGGACTATATACTACAGGGGGGACCTCACAGGGGGCTATATACTACTGAGGGGGCTATATACTACTGGGGGGAGCACACAGGGGGCTATATACTACAGGGGGGACCTCACAGGGGGCTATATACTACTGAGGGGGCTATATACTACTGGGGGGAGGGCACAGGGGGCTATATACTACAGGGGGGAGCTCACAGGGGGGCTATATACTACTGAGGGGGCTATATACTACTGGGGGGAGGGCACAGGGGGCTATATACTACAGGGGGAGCTCACAGGGGGGCTATATACTACTTGGGGGGAGCTCACGGGGGCTATATACTACTGGGGGGAGCTCACAGGGGGCTATATACTACAGGGGGAGAGCACAGGGGGGCTATATACTACTGGGGGGAGCTCACAGGGGGCTATATACTACTGGGGGGAGCGCACAGGGGGCTATATACTACTGGGGGACAGCGCACAGGGGGCTATATACTACAGGGGGAGAGCGCACAGGGGGGCTATATACTACTGGGGGGAGCTCACAGGGGGCTATATTCTACAGGGGGAGAGCGCACGGGGAGGCTATATACTACTGGGGGGAGCTCACAGGGGGCTATATACTACAGGGGGAGAGCGCACAGGGGGGCTATATACTACTGGGGGAGCAACAGGGGGCTATATACTACTGAAGGAGAGCGCACAGGGGGGGCTATACACTACTGGGGGAGCAACAGGGGGGCTATATACTACCAGGGCAGTCACCCCCTTTGTACCTAATATCAAAGGCCTGGTGAGAGAGAAAAAAATGCCAGTTTTCCTGCTAATAAGCAGCAATTCTGTATATAAATAGTTAAACGTTTGTGACAAAGTAACAAAACACGTTTCCTACTGATGTTCAGCTCGGACCTTCACCTGACAATAGACCCCGGTAAGTGGACCTTCACTAAAAGTTGTTGAGTACCCCTGGTCTAGACGCTGACAAGGGACTGGGCTACAGCCGTTTCACACGCATGTGTAGTGCGCTTCCTCAAGGCCTTGAAGAAGCGCGCTATGCATGTGTGTGAAACGGCTGTAGCTCAGTCAATTGTCTTTATTGTGGATATATATATTTCTTTATTGTGGATATATATGCAACCCTTGCCGCGCGATAATCGAGCTGTCTAACAGGCTCAGTAAGTGAGCCCCGATCTAGCAGATGGGTGCTTGCTTACATAGAAAATCTGGCTGTGTAATATGACCCATAGTTATGCAAGGTGTTTTCCCACTTTATAATTGACTCTGTAAACAAGCATTGATTGACAAGATCGGCTCTCGTTTATGGACCTTTGAGCCTATACACATTATAGACAAGGCACCCCTGCCCAGGATTCCCCTTCTATAAGTCAAGATGTCTAGCATTCATACTGTATGTAAGGGGAAAAAAAACAATAGAAAGAGCTTCATGTGCATATCAATTAAAGGGGTTATCCAGCATTTAAAAAGTTTTACTATATTGCTGCCCTGTTGGTAAACATAATAAACATGTTATGCTTACATCTCCGTGCTCCCCCGCTGTCCTGATGTCCTACGTTCTCCCCACTGACTGCCGCTCCGCTACTACTCAGGAGTGACAACCTGCTCATCCAATCAATGGCTGAGATGGGACAATCTCACCACTAGTGATTGGCTGAGAAGGCTGTCACACCTGAGACCAGTTTATCTACAGTCAGTGGAAGATATCAGTGAAGCCGCATCAGGACACCGGTGGAGCGCAGAGAGGTAAGCATAACATGTTTATTATATTTACCAACAGGGCAGCAATATATTAATACTTTTTAAATGCTGGATAACCCCTTTAATGATGTTGAGGGTGTTACTCCTATCTGTTAGGAGTTGTGCTTTTATTTATTAGTTAATGTTTCTCCAGAGCTATATGAAAATTCTGTATATGAGCAACTATATATAGCTGTGTCTTGTTCTGATAGTAAAGGCAGCTCATCTTCTGGCATTAAAATCAGCTGTCTGCTGGGGGTGCCAAGAGCAGGACCTGGGGGGATCAGCTGACAAAAAAAAGAGAAGCCCTTTAAGAAAATGGAAACTTGCAGGAAAGGTAAAGCCTCAGCTTGTTTCTTTCTCCACAGGGGGCTGCACCCACTTAAGCTCTTGTGTGACTTGTATTGAAGGTGAGCCAAGTCTGAACATCTCCTGTGAGTGGGTGACATGCGGATCCTCAGGTAATAAAAAGAAAAAAGGTGATAAAAAGAAAATCTAATTAGCTATTTATACCCTTGTCCATGTCCCTCCTTTGCAGATCCTGTATATTCATATATTTTAGTGGCTCGGTTTACATCACATTTTTGTATTCCCTATGTTTTTATGCAACAGGAAACAAGAGGTAGGTTTTTTTTAAGATTACATCTGCATCTGTTTATATCAATTTTAACAGGTCAAAAAGTCAATTGCAAGTCTTAATAAGAAAAGTGAACGTCAAATAGGATGGTGCAATAGGATGTGCATCCTGCAACATCTGTTTACATTGACTCGCACTGTGTAAAAACAGTTCCATCAGGATCCTGTTTTTACACAAGACAGAAAATTTAGACAATCTCCAAAAAAAAAAAAAAGGATCCTGTCAGAAACTTGTCGAACAGGCATAGATACTTTAAATCAGGGAAACTCAAATGTGACGTAAGCCGGCTCATATTTACTTATTGTTGTATGGACATGCACACATATAATGTCCTCTGCAGATAGTAAATGTAAATAGTCACTGTCTTTGGAACAAACTTTGCATATTTAAAGTGACTGTACCACCAGGCCCAGGCTGAAGCACTGAAAGTGGGCCAACCCACTCCCAGTGGGAAGAAACCCCAGCCCCTCCATTAGAATCAATGAAAATCTATCATAAAGGTGCTGGGGTTTCCTCCCACTAAGGTTGGGTCGGCCCGCCTCCAGTTCCTCAGCCTGGGCCTGGTGGTACAGTCACTTTAAATAGTACAAGTGCATAATGCAAGAAACAACATCAGAGAAAAAAATCTTCTTATTCTTTCCTGCTGCCCTTCCATATAACATGATAAACATGCTATTCTTCCCTCACCACATTCCCCCCTGTGCCCTCCTGCGGTGTGTTCACATTCCTCTGTTGAAAAACCCTGACGCCACTTCCAAGCTGGAGCGGGCAGTCACTGCCGAGGCAAGTCCGTCTCCGAAGCGGCAGCGGGATCATTCAGTGAGGGAACCTAAAGACAGGTGGACACCGGGGGAGCTTGGTGAGGTAAAAATAGCATGTTTCTCATGTTATATGGAAGGGCAGCAGTATTCCAAAAGTTTTTCATTGTCCCTAAAGTACAAGTATCAGCAGGTTAGGCAAATCTAGTGCAGAAGGTATGTCTGTTACCTTCATCCTCTGAGCCGTTCCTGTACTGTTACATAGTTACATAGTTAATACGGTTGAAAAAAGACACATGTCCATCAAGTTCAACCAAGGAGGGGATGGATACAGGGAAGGGGGATATACAAGGAGGGGATGGATACAGGGAAGGGGGAGGGGTGATAGGTTCTATACATATGCATTTATATTATTTTGGTCTAAGAACTTGTCTAGCCCTGTTTTGAAGCCTTCTGCTGTTTTTGCTGTGACCAGATCCTGTGGTAGACTGTTCCACAGATTCACAGTTCTCATGGTAAAGAAGGCTTGTCGCCTCCGGAGATTGAACCTTTTTTTCTCGAGGCGGAGGCAGTGCCCCCTTGTCCTTTGAGGGGGTTTTACCTGGAACATCTTTTCCCCATATTTCTTGTAGGGGCCATTTATATATTTAAATAAATTAATCATATCTCCCCTTAAACGTCTCTTCTCCAGACTAAACAAATGTAATTCTTTTAATCTCTCCTCATAACTAAGATGCTCCATTCCCCTTATTAGTTTAGTTGCCCGTCTTTGTACCCTCTCCAGCTCTAGAACATCCTTTTTATGAATCGGGTTCCAAAACTGGACGCACCAAAGCTTTATAAAGCGGTAATATTATATCCCTGTCCCGTGAGTCCATGGCTGTTTTAATGCATGACAATATCCTGCTGGCCTTAGAAGCAGCTGACTGACATTGTGTGCTGTTCTGTAGTCTATTATCTACAAGTACACCCAGATCCTTCTCCATCAGCGACTCTCCCAGAGTAACTCCCCCCAGGACATATGATGCATGTGGGTTATTAGTACCCAGGTGCATAACTTTACATTTATCCACATTGAACCTCATTTGCCAAGTGGACGCCCAAACACTCAGTGTGTCTCAGTCATCCTGTAACATCTGCACATCCTCCATAGACTGTACTGTACTACAAAGCTTGGTGTCATCTGCAAAGATAGAAACATTGCTGTCTTCCTTGTTACATAAAAACAGGATCCATTCTGATGTTGATCTTTAAAAGGAACCTGTTTTAACAGTAAATTTGCCCAACAAAAAAGCACCTTTCAACAGAACGCAAAAATGTGCTATGAAAGTACATAAACCTATAGATACAAAACATAGCTCTAAATGAGTCCCATGTCTATTCCTAATTATTAACCTGCTGACAAAGACTGACACCTCTTTATGACAGTCTTGGTATACAGAGCGGTATTAGGAGCTGAGTCTCCTCTATTTGTAGCTGGTTTGTATCTTATAGTTGACACCTGCCTTGCAACTACTCAAGTGTGGAAGTGTCCAAACTAAACTACTGATCCTGTGCGGTGATGTGATCAGCATAAATAAATAATAAAATGCTCTACAGCTGTGGGGAAAAATAGTGGTTGTAGTGTCCAAGTGCCTTATTTTTGCATACAAACATTATGAAGTGGTTATATATTTCCCCTGCTGTGCTCTCTGCAAAATAACTGGTTATTGGAGGTGCTAGTGGTAGGGCCTAGGGCAGTGATGGGCAACATTTTGAGCTTGGTGTGTCGGCATTCGGCGAAAGTATAACTCGTATAGTGTGTCACTTCGAGAAAAAACACCATAATTTTGTGTTATTTGTAGTTTAAATAACAAAAATACATAATTGTAATATATAACTGTACTTAATAAACAAAAAAATTATTATTGTGTGAAGTAAACTAAAAACCACACACACACACACACACACTACCCCACCTAACCCTTATCCCTCCCCATACACTACCCTACCTGACCTCCATCCCTCCCCATACATTACCCTACCTGATTCTTCCACACACACACACAAACCCACCTGACCCCCATCCCTCTCCATACACTACCCTACCAGACCCTTCCACACACACATTACCCCACCTAACCCCATCCCTCTCCATACACTACCCTACCTGACCCCCATCCCTCCCCATACAGTACCCCACCTGACCCTTCCACACACAAACTACCCCACCTGACCCTCATCCCTTCCCATACACTACCCTACCTGACCCCATCCCTCCCCATACACTACCCTACCTGACCCTTCCACACACACAACTCCACCTGACCCCCAGACCTCCCCATACACTACCCTACCTGACCCTTCCAAACACACACTACCCCACCTGACCCCCATCCCTCTCTATACACTACCCTACCTGACCCTTCCACACACACAACCCCACCTGACCCCCATTCCTCCCTATACACTACCCTACCTGACCCCTATCCCTCCCCATACCCTACCCTACCTGACCCTTCCACACACACTACCCCACCGAACCCCCTTCCCTCCCAATACACTACTCTACCTGACCCCTATCCCTCCCCATACACTACCCTACCTGACCCCCATCCCTCCCCATACACTACCTTACCTGACCCTTCCACACACACAACCCCACTTAACCCTTATCCCTTCCCATACACTACCCTACCATACCTGACCCTTCCACACACACTACCCCACCTGACCCCCATCCCTTCCCATACACTACCCTACCTGACCCTTCCACACACACACTACCCCACCTGACCTCCATCCCTCCCCATACACTACCCTACCTGACCCTTTCACACACACACAACCCCACCTGACCCCCATTCCTCCCCATACACTACCCTACCTGACCCCCATCCCTTCCCATACACTACCCTACCTGACCCTTCCACACACACACTACCCCACCTTATCCCATCCCTCCCCATACACTACCCCACCTGAACCCCATCCCTCCCCATACACTACCCTACCTGACCCTTCCACACACAACCCCACCTGACCCACATCCCTCCCCAAACACTACCCTACCTGACCCCCATCCCTCCCCATACACTACCCAACCTGACCCCTATCCCTCCCCATACACTACCTTACCTGACCCTTCCACACACACACTACCCCACCTGACCCTCATGCCTCCCCATACACTACCCTACCTGACCCTTCCACACACACTACCTCACCTGACCCCCATTACTCGCCATACACTACCCTACCTTACCCCCATCCCTCCCCATACACTACCCTACCTGACCATTCCACACACACACAAAACCCCACCTGACCCCCATCCCTCCCCATACACTACCCTACCTGACCCCCATCCCTCCCCATACACTACCCTACCTGACCCTTCCACATACACTACCCCACCTGACCCCCATCCCCTCACACTACCTTACCTGGCCTCCATTCCCACATACACTACCCCACCTGACCCCCATCCCCCACACTACTTTACCTGACCCCCATCCCCACACACTTTACCCCACCTGACCTCCTTACCCACATACACACTACCCAACCTGACCCCATCCCTCCCCACACACACAATACCCCACCTGGCCCCATCTCTACCCCCCCACACACACAATGACCCTTACACACACACAACCCCACCTGACCCCCATCCCTTCCCATACACTACCCTACCTGACCCTTCCACATACACTACCCCACCTGACCCCCATCCCTTTCCATACACTACCCTACCTGACCCTTTCACACACACACACACAACCCCACCTGACCCCCATTCCTCCCCATACACTACCCTACCTGACCCCCATCCCTTCCACACACACACACTACCCCACCAGACCCCATCCCTCCCCATACACTACCCCACCTGAACCCCATCCCTCCCCATACACTACCCTACGTGACCCTTCCACACACAACCCCACCTGACCCACATCCCTCCCCATAGACTACCCTACCTGACCCCCATCCCTCCCCATACACTACCTTACCTGACCCTTCCACACACACCCTACCCCACCTGACCCTCATCCCTCCCCATACACTACCCTACCTGACCCTTCCACACACACTACCTCACCTGACCCCCATTACTCGCCGTACAATACCCTACCTGACCCCCATCCCTCCCCATACACTACCCTACCTGACCCTTCCACACACACAAAACCCCACCTGACCCCCATCCCTCCCCATTACAGAATGCTTCCATATTGAAGACACATTGCTGTAGTTTTACAAAAAGTGTGTAAAGGTGACCAACCAGTTTGTGTCCTTGGAGCACCATGACGTACTTATACATCAGGATGAACAGTGTCTTAACACACCATGTCATACAGGTCATGGCTGTTTCATGGGCTTAGAAACTGAGCCCACAGAATCACCGATGAGAGTTGGTAGTAGCAGTTTAACCCTACAGGTGCTGTGATTAGTATTGACTGCTGCATCCAGTGGGTTAACATCTACATAGTAAAATTTATTCTAGTTGATTGTCAATGAGGACTTAGGGTTGGGCTTTAAAAATTCATAATTTATTTCTGTCACACACACACACACACACAACAATTGTAGAAATGTATGATTTCTCTACATGTTTGTAAAAGTCAACAATAAAGAAAGTTTTAGAGGGCCTGAATAAACTAAATAAACTATAACAAATAAATAAATAAAGGGTATATTAATATAAGGGCCAGTTCACATGGACCAAAACTGGTGGAAATTTAGCCTCCGTGTTATAATGGCTGTCTATAGGAGGGCTCACTCCTCCTCTCTCCTTGTGGAAGAATGGACATGTCAATTCTTCTGAGCAGAGAGGAGCAGAGAGAGGAGGTGTGTAAGCCCTTCCATAGACTGTCAGTATGACACAGAGGCTGGTGGAATTCCGACAGTTTTACTCTGTGTGGACTGTCCCTAAGAGCATCCACCAAGCAAAAATGTCACTATTTACTTTTTTTTTTTTTTTTTTTTAGAAAATAGCAGCTGTGTGACCAAAAAGGAATATGCACATGAGTCCTGTACAGTGTCAAACAGAAGCACTATGTGTGCAGATGAAAGACCAGATGGAGCAAGTGCTAATGGTGGGGAAAACATATCAGGTATGTAGCTGCATTAAATTATTTCAATTATTAGCCTTTTATACACTCATTTACACATAAATATTACTCAGCTGTGCATTTTCTTGGGTTTCCTAACTACTACCCTACAGCTGCTGTTGCTGTTTGCAAAAAAGTATAATGTCCCCTCATCACTGTAATAGAATAGAAACTTTGCTAACTTGTTTTTGTCAAACAAGACCATTCATGTTCACCTGATACCGATAAACTAGCCATGCCAGAAGGATGATTGCTTCAATCTAAAAAAAATGGTATACAGCTGACACTAGCGCACATGCCACATGCACACTTATCCCATTTCTTTGACCGTGCAAAGAACTGGGACTGCACAGGTCACCTGTGTTTGGAGAAAAGTCCAAATATCAGCCAGAGGGAACCATTGACAGATAAACTTATTTATCTTAAAATCAGGGCATCCATTAGCCAGGTCGCAATGTAGCAGGAGTGGAGATATGAAGACTGTTGGTAGAGTGCAATGTTGTGTGGGCACCAGGACAGGTACACTGTCGTGAAGCCAGTGGTGGTTGGGCACTGTGTTCCAGAATGGAGTTGTGGCCCACCCGGACTATCAGTACCGCCACCCACAGAAAGGGGGGATGACCCAAGGATGTAGTGTCCACTGTGTAGGTGCTGGAGTAATAACCACTGAGTCTTGTTAGCAAAAATAGATCTTCTTTACTATATGAATACTTTGTACAATAGTTGATAGTAGACTGTAAACCTGACAAGACAGGAATTGCACTGAGGACCTTTCGTGTAGGAGAGCGGTGAGTAGTTGAGAGGAGTTAGTGCAGAGAGTTTAGAAAAGCAGAGGGAGGTATGTACTGCAGGTTCAGAGTAGTAGAGAAGAGGATGTCATAAGAGTCCCAACCCAAGGTAGAAGTGTGCTCTACCGGAACGTTAAAAGAAGAAGAAGTAGAATACTGTACACTTGAGAATAGATATTTACTTGTGCCTGTGTTTTGACTTCTTGTGTTTACACCAGCTTTTGCCCACCAGTGTCGGGCGTCCCGTCCTAGAGGGTGACACAAGCTCCAGACCCTGTTACCTCGGTTGAGCAGAGTGGCCAAGATTTCCTGGTGACACTTGCGTTGCGAGATAGAGAAAAGTTGCTAGAAGCCTACGTACACTATCTGGATCAGTTCCTCTTGTTATCAGGATACTGTCCTGCACTCTTAGGCTATGTGCTATAAGCAACACCCGTGGTGGGACACCACAAATATATAAGTTGGTTATTATGTTCCCTCCACCCCCTGCCAGAAAAGATTCGCCTTTAAATATATTTTGACATTGGAATCTGTGAGGCTGTGTTCACACATGTTGTTTTTAATGTGTTTTGACACAATTTCTCCACTATTTTTCCACAATTTGCAGCAAAACAGTGGGGAAATCTTGGTGAAAATACATAAAAAATGCAACAAAACTGCTATTTTTGAACACAGCCTCATGAGGTGAGATATATTAAGCATCAAGTAAACAAGTTAGTTCTTGAATGAAGTTGATGTGTTAGGGGCCAAAAAAATAGGCAAGTGTAAGGATCTGAATGACTAAACGACTGGGCCACAGGTTCTCTGAAACATCACAGAGAGATAATTATAAAGCAGTCTTAAAGGGGTACTCAAGGCAAACTTAAAAAAACAGCGGGGGCAAGGGGTGGTGGGAAAATAACAATCAAGTTATACTTACCCATCCCGATGCCCCTGCAGAGCAGCTCCACCTCTTAGTCACCTGCTGGTCTCATGTAGATCCAGTCAGTCATTGACTGCAAAGATGCCCTGCCTCAGTCACTGATTGGCTAAGCAGGCATTTTTGAGCAGGATCATGACATTACAGGAACGAAACATACAGGAGAAAAGCTAAGCTGTGATTGGTTAATATGGGTAACAAAGAACCTTCACACTATAAGATAGCTTGATAAATCTTCCCCATGATTCATTGAATGTGTATCTGTCAACTGTTACTTTCAGCATAAAAAGTATTGCTTGTTTTGCTAACAATAAGGCCTACAATATCTCCTGCATGATAAAAATATTCATGATGTATTCCACATAATCATATAAAGGGCATCCCCACAAATTCTAAAAATGTTTTTTTGCTTGTTCTTTTCCAGCACCCATTCCTGAAAATAGGTCAACAGAGCCAGAGCAGGCATCCCCTGGAGGTCAGCTGTTATATCTCTTTTTACCTCAGCAAAAAAAATTATGGCTTTGTAAGGGTCCTTTTACACGGCCCAACATGGGCCCATGCAAGGACGCAAACAAACGCTGATCAATGAGATCAGAGCACGTTTGCAGTGCCATTAATTAATTGAGTGGCCAGGCTGCACAAATGATTCAAGGAATCTGACAGCCATGGAAACTGACAGCACAGACATCCCTATATCCGTGCTGTCAGTTTCGAGGTCACACAAGCACTGCATACATATCATCGGCGCTGCTGTGTGATCCGGCATCCCGCTCCTTTCCTGCTGCCGCTGTTACTACAGGCCTCTGCCTCCTTCAGACAGTGCCGGATCACACAGCAGCGCTGATGCACTGTATGTGTGATCTGGAAACTGAAAACACGGTTTTATGTATATCCAGGCTGCAATTTTCCCTTTGCTGCACATTACCTGTTTACACAGGAAGATGTGCTGCTCATAACGATAAATTTTAAAGCTGAAGGTCAGGTGTTATAAGTGCTGTCTCTGTAATGCTGGGTTTACACGGAACGATAATTCGTCCAATCAAACGATTAACGTTTTGAAGCAACGATTTGGTTTTTATAAGGATCAGCATTTAGATGGAGAAAAATCGTTAGAAGATTCGTAAGAAAAATCGTTATTGCGATCGTTTTTACGATCGCTTAAGCCCATATTTTACATAGGGTGAATCTTTGAAAGACTGTTTACACGAAGCGATCTGCGAATTTTTAGCGAACAACGATTTGAGAACATGTTGAAAGATCAAAATGAATGATTTTTCGCTCATGGCTTGATCGTTTGCTGTGTTTACATGGAACGATTATCGCGCAAATGCGATCGTTATAGCAAAAATTCGAGCGATAATCGTTCCATGTAAACGCAGCATTACATGGGCCAATTATTGGCCACAGGAGCATTTCTAGCAACCCTCTTGGACGATAATTAATATAAAAAGCCCAAAAAAGAGAAGTCCTGGCAGGGACATTTTTTTAAACTTGCCAGGGAGGGGGTGGGGAAAAAAATGTGTACTTACCAGTCCCAGGTTCTTAGCCGATTCCTGATGTACAGACGGGACTTGGGCGTGATGTTCCAGGCCCACTCAGCCAGTCAGTGGCTGTAGCGGTGTCCCACTTCTCTGCCGCTGACTGGTTGATCGTGCCTGATATGTCACGTCCAAAGTCCTGTCCTTACACCAGGAAGCAGCTAGGCACCAGCACTGGCGCTGGGCAGGTAAGTGCACTTTATTTTTTTCATCCACCCTCCCTCCCTGGCAAGTATGAAAAAAAAAGTCCCTACCCAGACTTCTCCTTTAAGAGAGAAAAAAATGTAGTGTCACGAATGGTATTAGATTCTGTCATAGCAAAGCAGGAAACCATTAAACAAAACTCTCATCTAGCTGTTATAAATGAACATAGGTGCAGTTTGTCTCCCCAAAAAATTAATGCATTCATGATTTTTTTTAAAGTTGGATGAACTTGCACAGGTTATTGTGATTGTAACTATCATCATGCTAGCCCAGCAACCTATCTGGGAGTGTCGGGCTGGTTCTTACTCCTGACTCTCATTGGACACTCTGCACATAGCAGCATAGGGACAATCACCCAGTTGGGGTCTACTACATAGGGCAGTACGTCCAAGTAGCCTGGGACAGTGGGCTTGGTTCAGTTTAGAGCTCACTCTACCCCTATGGACATGACATTTACAGATTAAAAAAGTGTCCCCTACCTCCCCTGAAAACAAAGGATAAATCCACCCTAGAAAACATACAACAGTGTGTTTACTGGAAGCCATTTTGAATTGAAATAACTGCTCTTCCTTTGTTTTCATATTGATTATTATACGATTACAGCTACCAAATGTTATTTAGATGCTATGGGAAGATTTATCAAGCAGACTTGAAGAATGTTATTTGTTGCTCACAGTAATCAGAGCTCAGATTTCTTTTTACCAGAATAAATAAAAGCTGACCTATGATTGGTTGCTATGGGTAAATAATAACGTTCTTACTGTACAGGCCAAATTACACGGCCCGATAATCCGCGGGAAGCAAGCGCCTACCTGTCAGTGCACGCTTCCCCGCCTGTGCTATTACACACACAGACAGGGAGCAGGGAGCAGTAGGAGGGGGGTGCCTGAACAATCATTAGATCGTTCAGATGGCCCATATAAGTTAGCAGTGGTCTACTGTTGCCACTCCTATTACAGACTGTCGCTGTACAAGTTGTGCATTCAATGTGCGCTATTACACTAAACAGTTATCGGCCTGAACGGGTGCTAATCGGCCAAGTAAGGCCAATAATCATTGTAATGGGGCTGGAAAACTGCTTGATAAATCTCCCCCTATGTTTATATGAATTTTTACCTTCATGTCCTGATAATTGTATTTCTACTCTTCAGATTTCCCTGACTCCAACACACAGTCCCCTCCAGTTTTCCACACAGGCAGTTTCATCGGTGGAGGTGTCTTGGTGATACTGTTAGAGGCTGTTGGATACATAGCTCTAAAACACTTGCGTGGACCAGAAAGAGACTACCAGACCATGTGAGCTACTGTTGTTTCACCAATGCAAACCAATGCTCAAAATGGTAGAGGACAACACTTCATGTGTCCCTTACATGAACACGACTTGGGCACGCTTAAGTTCGATCATTCGGCATTTGATTACCGGTGGCTGAAAAAATTCCCCTACGGAGTCCGGGAAAACATAGATACAACCATAGCCTGTATCCATGTTTTCCTGAACTCCCTGGGGCTGCATCCAATTTCTTCAGCCACCGGTATTCAAATTTTGAACAATCGGACTTGAGCATGATTCAGTTGGGCTCATGTCTAGTAAAATTTTATTTCATTTATGGTTGATCATCCCAATTAATGGAAATCACTTATAGGCATGTTTCTCTGTCCAGATGCCTCAGGAAACCACATTAACATAATCCCCTTACTGCCATCAGGTTCGCACCCATATCCAAGTTTTATGCTGCGTTTACACGGAACGATAATTCGCCCGATCGTACGATGAACGATTTTTTTTAATAACGATCAGCGTTTAGACGGAACGATATATCGTACGGAAAACTCGTTTTGCAATTGTTTTGCGATGCTTAAGCCTATCTCGCACATAAGTAAAATCGGCGAACGACTGTTTACACGGAACGATCTGCAAATTTTTTGCGAACGACGAACGACAATTTGAGAACATGTTGTAAGATCAAAATGAACTATTTCTCGTTCGTCGTTTGATTGTTTGCTGCGTTTACACGTATGATTATCATTCGAATTTGATTGTTATTGCGCAAATTCGCACGATAATCGTTCCGTGTAAACGCAGGATTAGCCTAGTCTGTCAGCCACTATTATGTCATTGGCGGTGTTCCTTAATACAGCTGAAAGCACAGCTAGAGATTAGCCCAGGCCAGGGAGCAGCCCAATGTGGTCCATAAATTTATGGGACTTCATACAGTTTATGTTATTCATTTACCCCCAGGTAGGTTGAAACTAGACTTTCTACACAAAAGCTAAAAAAGGGTATATTTTAGTAAATTAGAGTAGTTAGAGCAACCAATGTTTGGAGATTATGTTTTAAAGAATTTTTTTACACTGCCTTTTATACAGGCCGATTATTGGCCAGGAGGGTTGCAAGAAACACTCTAGAGCAGTGTTTCTCAAACTTTTCATACTGGAGCCTCACCCAACAAACAAAATGATGTCTGGGCTTCACCAGACTGACCAAGAGGATGCCAGGGCCTCACCATCTATGACTGAAGTCCATGCAAATATAAAAACTATTTTTTAGTCTACCCTTTTTCTACCCTTTTTAGTCTACCCATTTGTCTCTCTATAACATTAAAGGGGTTATCCAGTGCTATAAAAACATGGCCATTTTTTTCCCCTACTGTTAAGCTCCATTCACTTAAATGGAACGGAGTTTCAAAATCCCACCCAAACTGGAGACAACAGTAGGGGGAAAGTGGCCATGTTTTTGTAGCGCTGGACAACCCCTTTAAATGGGTGCAGAATGAGCCAACAATGTTTCATAACCAGAGATTGTTGGAGTCAGGGAAAGGATTGTGCAGCTTATAGTCACTTTTGTCAAAGCTCCTATTGGACGCCTCACTGGTGAGGCCCACCTCACAGTTTGAGAAGCACCGCTCTAGAGGCCATTCATTAATGAGAAGGAGCGGGCCAGTGGGAAGGATAGGTGTGGCAATAGTCCCGCCCCCAGTGCATCAAACTGCCTAATTTACATATTAATTAAAGTAAAGTAAATAAAAGTTCCTTTTTCGGGCAGTAGGGCTTTTTATCGCAATTTTGCACAAATCAGAGCAGCATGACATTATCTATCCTGTACTATAAACAACTTGCTAGTACCACCGTACAGTAGGGTGGGGGAGTCTAGGCTTGATAAACAGCCTGGGGCCTATGGTAAAGTTGATCTGCCGCTGGGTGTAAGGAAATACCTTCTTTCCCTTAACAGTCATTTTCAATAGGATTACATACTTGCAGCGGAATTGTCATCCTGCTGAGAGTATGTAAAAGGCAGCCCCATTAACCCCTCATGGCCTGGTGCATACAATATCGGGTCTGCACTCCAGCTTGATTTGGGGGCGCCTGCCGTCTGGACGCCCCGCTCAGCCAATCAGTGGCTGCGGCGGGGCAGCGCACTGATTGACTTGAGTGAGATGTCCAGATACCGGAAACCCCGGAGCAAGCCAGAGAGCTTAACAAAAAAAAACAAAAAAACTGAAGATACCAAAGACACAGAGGAGTACACCAGGGGAGTGCGGGCAGGTAAACAAAGCTTGCAAAAATGTGCTTAACGAAGTGAATTTTTTCATTTTTGTCATTTATACTACTGTAAAAAGAATACCCCTAAAAAATGGCAGAATAGCATTTTATCTTTTATTGTTTTGTTTTGCAATACACTATATGGTAAAATAAAAAGTGCTTTTAAGAGGAGCAAAAACAGAAATGTAGGGGCCAAAATGCTGTGGCAGGCAGGGGTAAGTGCAGGCCATTCATGTTTCTATACTGTGATGAGATCTAATTAGTTTTACATTTTGTAAGGTAATTATAGATTATTTATTTTTATAGGTGACATTCACTTGGCACATATAATTATATTTTTTGCTCAAGAATAACCCCCCAGGCAGTCAGGACATCCTAACATACCTACAATTAATACACATATTACCAGATTAAATTTAATGTCTACTGTAATTTTCTCTAATGTGTGGCGTTTACAGTAATCTGGGGAAAAAATGTGCATGTGTGGTATAGGATCTGCAAAATAAATCCTAGGATCCTAACAAAGATCCACTCTGTACTAGGTGTCCCCCATTGAACTCCCCGAGCCGCTGGTAGCGTTGCATAGCCACAAAAAATCCAAGCCCCGGGGTATGTTTGGCTGCTAATGTCTAAGTTTTCGTAAAAAAACGTGTTTTATTCTGGTGAAGTGTTAAAGCGACTACGTACCCACAATCTGACCCCCCCCCCCCCCCCCCAAAACCACTTGTACCTTCGGATAGCTGCTTTTAATCCAAGATCTGTCCTGGGGTCCGTTCGGCAGGTGATGCAGTTATTGTCCTAAAAAACGACTTTTAAACTTGCAGCCCCATGCTTGGCTGGGGCTTAGAGTATCTGTGCCCTAACTTTGCACCACCCCTCCGTCCCTCCTCCCCACCTTCTTCATCATTAGGAATGCCACTGGAACATTTTCTCCTGTCTGAACATTGCACAGGTGCATTAACGATCTAGCCCATGTTCCGGGCTGCCACAGGTGGGAAATAGGAGGAAATCTGCCTGGAGCATTCCTAATGAGGAGGAGGGCGAGGAGGAGGGACAGAGAGGTTGTGCCAGCCTAATGCATACACAATCTAAGTAGTTTTTTAGTAGTTTAAAAGTAGTTTTTTAGGACAATGCATCACCTGCACCTGTAACTGCATCACCTGCAGAACGGCCCCAGGACAAATCTTGGATTAAAAGCAGCTATCCCAAGGTACAATCAGTTTTGGGGGGGGGTCAGATTGTGGGTACAGAGTCGCTTTAAGCAGATGGGGCCTAGAGCGTCTGTGCCTTGCCTCTCTAGAGGGTCTGCATTGCCTCTCAAGTCTTCCTCCCCACGCTCCTTCACAGGGGCTGGAGGTATACAGATTCCCTTTAGGCCCCGTTCGCACTGAGCAAAGGTAGCGGAATTCCGCAACGGAATTGTTCGCCGCGGAATGCCGTTAGCCTCCCGCTCATAATGGGAGTCTATGGGAGGCGCACGCTCCTGCCCTTTCCGCGCTGAAGAATGAACATGTTCATTCTTCAGCGCGTACAGAGCTGGAGCGCGCGCCTCCCATAGACTCCCATTATGAGCGGGAGGCTAACGGCATTCCGCGGCGGACAATTTTTGTCGCGGAATTCCGCTACCTTTGCTCAGTGGGAACGGGGCCTTAAAGTGTACCTGTCATTACAACTTTTAAAATCTAAATCAACAGGGGATGTGAATAATAATATATATATATATATTTTTTTTTACTTACCATGCTTTCAATAAAGCTATACTTATAGCTATACCAGGTCCATTCTCCTGAAGCTTTTTAGTCCTTTGCTGGTTGAAAAAACAAGACTGAATGCAGGAAGTCCTGGCCAGTACAGAGCGTCATGGTTCATCAATAAAATTACGTCCTTCTCTGTGAGCCTTTATGAACGGGACTTCCTGTGTTTAGTCTTTTTATCAGCTCAAGACTAACAAGCTTCCTTCAGGAGACTGCGCCTAGATAAAAGTAAGTGTAGCTTTGTTTTAAAGCATGATAAAAAAAATAACCTTTTAAGGCATTATGACATAAGGGTACGTCATAGTGCCGTTAAAGGGGTACAGAGAGGCTCACGACAACCCCCCTCTGTACTGTGCCACTCCGGGCTGCTATCAGCAGCTGAGAACCGTGGCTATTAGCTAGAACGAACGAGTTTTGACGGCTAATCGTTCATGTTGGCTAATTAACCATTTAACTGACTTGCACAAGCCATCGCTGGAGGTCCGGTGGTGAGATCAGCTTGCTGCGATGAGATCACAGCAAGCCGAGCCATTATACTTACAGCCCAGCTCGTCTTCTGGTTTCTGCTGCTGTCCCAAGCTCGCCAATTGTTTCAGGCTGTCTACACCAGCTTGAAACAATTGAGTGTAGAAAACATCAATTAATGCAGTGCATTTGTACTGCATTGATCCCTATGAGCAATCATGGTATTGCTCAGAGGAGTCCCGTAGGAGGACTACAAATTAGTGTAAAAAAAAAAGAGTTTTAACCCCTTAAGGACCGGGCTAATTTTCGTTTTTGCGTTTTCGTTTTTTCCTCCTTGTGTATATAAGGCCATAGCAGTTGCATTTTTACACCTACGGACCCACATGAGCCCTTATTTTTTGCGTCACTAATTGTACTTTGCAATAACAGGCTGAATTTTTGCATAAAATATGCTGCGAAACCAAAAAAAAATTATATGCACGGTGAAATTGAAAAAAACACACAATTCTTTTTCTTTGGGAGGGCTTCGTTTTTATGCTGTGTGTCCTATGGAAAAATTGACATGTTATGTATGTTCCTCAAGTTGGTACGATTAAAACGATATGCAACTTGTATAACTTTTATATTGATGGCTCATAAAAAATTAAAACCTTTTACAGAAAATAAACGTTCCTTAAAATCGCTCTATTCCCATGCTTATAGCGCTTTTATCCTTTGGTCTATGGGGCTGTGTGAGGTGTCATTATTTGCGCCATGATGTGTTCTTTCTATCAGTACCTTGATTACGCATATGCGACTTTTTGATCGCTTTTTATTACAATTTTTCTGGATTTGATGCGACCAAAAATGCGCAATTTTGCACATTGGAGTTTTTTTTTCGCTTACGCCCTTTACCGTGAGGGATCATGAATTAAATAAATTAATATTTCGGCCGATTACGCACGCAGCCATACCAAACATGTTTGTTTATTTATTTATTTTTATTTATAAAATGGGAAAAGGGGGGTGATTTGGACTTTTATTAGGGGAGGGGGTTATTTATTAATACAAATACTTTATTTTTTTTTACGTACAGTAATTAGAAGCCCCTTGAAGGACTTCTATATACACAGCACTGATCTCCCATTGAGATCAATGCTGTGTATATAATAGAGCAATGATCCATCAGATCGTTGCTCTATTATAATGGTCTGCTGCAGACCGTCTAAATAGATTGACAAGCTGGGATCAGCGTCATTCCGACGCATGGATCTCCCCTCCGCAATCGCATCGCAGGGGGGAGATCCCGCACTAGACACCAGGGACAGGGGGCACATACAGTATTGAAATGCAGCTGTCAGCTTTGACAGCTGCATTTGAATAGTTAATTAGCTGGCCATGGCGATCGGCCACGGCGGCTATTACCCGCGGTCCCTGGCTGCACATAGCAACCGGGGACCGCGGGCTACAGAGAGGGCTCACGCCGGGAACCCTCTCTGCTTCCCCTAATGGCCGCATGATGGGTATACCCGTCATGCGTCGTTAAGGGGTTAATAATAAAAAATCTTATCCTATATTAAAAGTTTAAATCACCTCCCTTTTTCTATTTTAGGGGATAAAAAAGTATATTTGCTATCACTGCATGCAAAATCACCCAAACTATTTAATTATCACATTCCTTATCTCACACAGCACAAAACCTGCCAAAGTACAAAATTGCAGATTTTTGGCCACATCTACAGATTAATGAGTACTAAAATGCTTGAATACTTTTTATGAAAGTCAAGTATTTAAAAGTTAAATTCAAGTATTGAACCCCATTAAAGAGGGATTAATGAGGGATTTGAAAACCTCAGAAAGTGATGGAAACACCACGGAAATGGAACTGGCAAAGCAGGAGGAGCATGCATGGATGCATCTAAGTGTCTTTACGCCACTCGCCCTGTGGTAAAACTGACATGTTATCTATGTTCCTTAAAGGGGTTATTCAGTTATGTTGAATGACCCCCCCCCCTTCCTGGAGACTAAAAAGTTGCGGATAGGGACTTGTTTACATCAGCCATCTTTGAAAGGAGAGGTAAGGAGGGGTTGAGAGCAAAAGAAGGACTGAACAGCTCAGATACAGTTTTCTGTGTCTTCAGTAGAAAGCAGCAGCTGAAAACAGAGGGAAGGAGACAGAAAAGGTAATTACATTTATGCAATGAATTCTTAGTCTCCAGGAGGGGGGGGAAATTCAACATATATTTTACCTAGCCGGATAACCCCTTTAACCCCTCCAATGCTGCCGATCCTTCACTACAGTGCTCCTGTCACGGTGCAACAGTGTGACTCTCATAGAGTCCCCGTTTCTCTCCCTTAGGCTATGTTCACACTACGTAAGTTTCCGGACGTAGCGCGTTCCGTGAATAAGCGGCCGGAGATTTACGTAGTTTGCGTACAATGGAAAGTATACGATCTACGGCTGCACAGTTCACACTACGTAAGAACTTACGCCAGGATAGTACGCGGCGCCGTAAAAAGTGAACCAGACCATTGTTTGAGGACGAAAATGCTGTAACTTACGCCCGTAGCGTAACATGCGGTCCCGTACATAGTTGTGATTACTTCATTTTTGCACTTTGAATCGCCGATCCAAAAGGTTCTGTGGGGTGTCCGGGGCTAGCCAAAGATTTCCAAATAAAAGACCGCTGTCAGATAGCTACGTAGGGTGCTCGGGAAGCGTAAGTAGACTACGGGCGTAAGTTTGCAGACCGTATGTAGCCGGCCGCAACTTACGTAAATCCCCGGCCAGCGTTTAACACGTATATGTCCGCGAAAATATGCGGCCGGACATATACGTAGTGTGAACATAGCCTTAAAGTTCAATGGAATTTCTTCTGTTTGTCTCAAGAAGGCCAAAAGAAAAAAAAAGCCAAAAAAGTTTTTTTGGTCTTTTTAAAGGAGGCCAGAAAAATGCTTAAAAAAAGCTTGTGTCTGGGGGCCCCCTAAAAAAAGCATTTCAGGAGCAAAACCTATTAGAATGGGCAGTTTATTCAGACCAGTAGTTTAATGAATTGTCTTATTATAATATCATGTGATGAGTTTTTGCCTTATGTCCATTATGTTCTCTTGTTTTGGCAGGGAGGAAACACCTCAGTAGGACTTCCTTTCTTGTCATCCTATCTGGTCACTTGCTACTTTCCTGGATGAGGAAGCATTTTGGTTTGATGTTGGACACAGAAGAAGCTGTTTTGTATTGATCTGTACCTCGTATTACAGTGTGACTGCAGTTTAGCTTTTGTTTTAGAATCTACAAGAATTTTGTTAAAAATATCTTAATTAATCTTAATATCTGGTTTTCTTCTTGTTCAGTAGAGTTTTCTTTGCTTCTGATTTACATGCTGAACACACAGATAAATCATCTTTTCGTATTAGACTATGCTACTAGGCATCTGTATCAGTCTATAGATTATCGGTCTGGCATCAATTAGATTAAACAAGTTGCCTTGGGGATCCATGGGAGGAATTTATCGTGTCTTCCACTGAAACTTAATTTTTCACATGTTGGTGCCCATGGTGAGACTAACACTTCCTTTCATACCTGTTATTATTTATTCAGTCTCCTTTACCCAGTTCTGAGCTGCTGCTTTCTGCTGAAGACACAAAAAACTGTATGAGCTTTTCTCATCTGCAACATTGTAGCAACTTTGTAATGGTAGGAGGGTTAATCACAGTGAGTTCATCAGCAACCTGTTGTTTTTTTTTTAATAGATTATTCCAATTTATCCAAATTTATTACATATACAGGGGATAGATGATTGATGGGGGTCGACCACTATGTCCCCAAATGATCATAAAATTGGGGGTCCTGAGTGACCCTTTGGGAACAGAGCTGAAACATACCTACTCTACTGTGGCTTTATTCACACACAATGGCACTGCTTAAGATGCCAATCGCTGAGTAATGGAGTTTCAATGGAGCGTCAGTGCCACTGCCCAGTTTACTAATAGAGGGGCACTCAGAACCCCTCTTTAAGTGATGGGAGAGGTTCCAGCAGTCAGACCCCACTGATCAGTTGTAGTCTGGGGATAATACCTTGCTGCATGCACAAGGCCAAAATAGGCAACAGGATCTGATCAAAGTTTGCCCAAGCACAAACTACAGAGAACTGCTGTTCCATAAACGGCTCCCTAATACATTTTACAAAGAGGCTTACATTTGGGGGGGGGGGGGGGGGGCAGGGCGGACAACATATGAAGCACTGAAATGGCATACCTGTGGAAAACTCTCATTTTGTACCATCTGATTTACATTAAATGGGTCAAGCAGTTATGTAAAATACATGTTGCATCATCCCCCCTCCTGGAGACTAACAATTCATCTCATACTTGTTATTATCCTTTTTAGTCTCCTTCCCCCGGTTCTGAGCTGCTGCTTTCTGCTGCAGACACAAAACTGTGTGAGCTGTTCTCTTCGACCCCCCCCTCCTGCCCCTTCCCTTCCAAGATGGCTCAGAGTGCAAAAACAGCCAGCCCGGGACACTGTTTTCATGAGTCGTCTTGGAACAGGGGGAGAGGAGGGCGAGATAGAGAGAACAGCTCACACAGTTTTCTGTGTCTTCAGCAGAAAGCAACAGGTTTAGAACAGGGGGAAAGCGACTGAAAAGATAACAAGTATGCAACAAATTGTTAGTCTCCAGGAGGGCGGATGCTTCAACATGGATTTTACCTAACAGGATAATCCTTTTAAGCTCTTGAAAACACCAGTGGGTTTGGGGTCAAAATGCTGACTAAATTAATTCCTTGAAGGGGGAAGATTACAAAATGGGATCACTTGTCAGGTGTTCTCACTGTAATGCTACCCAAGTGTGTTCGAGGATTGCTCATTGCTATTTGTCACCGATCTAGAGGGTTGATGTAATAAACTGTTTTTAAAAATCTTTTGAAATGACAGCTATGCTTTAAGGCTACAAACCCAATTGGCGGGTCTGCAGCGAGTCTCCTCGCTGCGTTTTTGCAGCGAGACTCGCTGTAGATCCCAGCCCTATACTTTCATTAGCAGAGAAACTCGCAGCAGGGATGTATATCCCTGCTGCGATTTTGTCTGCAGCCCGCCCCATTAACCCCCTAGCCGCCGGACATTATACATTACCGGGTCCCCGTTCCTGCTTGCTTCGGGGCTCCCGGTGTCTTCACGGCCCGCCCGGCCAATCAGTGCGCTGCGGCGGAGTAGTGCACTGATTGGCCGGGCGGAACGTGCCGGGAGCCGCCGAAGCAAGCAGGAGCGGGGACCTGGTAATGTATATCACCCCCGGCCGCATGATCGCCCCCCGCACCCCCGGCCGCACGATCGCCCCCCGCACCCCCCGGCCGTACGATCGCCCCCCGCAGCCCCCGGCCGCACGATCGCCCCCCCCCCCCGCATCATCGCCCCCCGCAGCCCCCGGCCGCACGATCGCCCCCCGCAGCCCCCGGCCGCACGATCGCCCCCCGCAGCCCCCGGCCGCACGATCGCCGCAGCCCGTGCGGCCGGGGGGTGCGGGGCAATCGGGGCTGCAGGGGGCGATCATGCGGCCGGGGGGTGCGGGGGGCGATCATGCGGCCGGGGGCTGTGGGGGGCGATCATGCGGCCGGGGGCGATCGGGGCTGCAGGGGGGGGGGCGGGCAGGATATACATTACCAGGTCCCCGCTCCTGCTTGCTTCGGCGGCTCCCGGCACGTTCTGCCCGGCCAATCAGTGAGCTGCACTGCCGCAGCGCACTGATTGGCCGGGCGGGCCGTGAAGACACCGGGAGCCCCGAAGCAAGCAGGAACGGGGACCCGGTAATGTATAATGTCCGGCGGCTAGGGGGTTAATGGGGCGGGCTGCAGACAAAATCGCAGCAGGGATATACATCCCTGCTGCGAGTTTCTCTGCTAATGAAAGTATAGGGCTGGGATCTGCAGCGAGTCTCGCTGCAAAAACGCAGCAAGGAGACTCGCTGCAGACCCGCCAAGTGGGTTTGTAGCCTAAAGCATAACTGTCATTTCAGGGTCATTTTTTTAAAACATTAGACATCAACAGTTCAAGCGATTTTAAGAAACTCTGTAATAGGTTTTATAAACCAAAATAGTTTCCTTCTGGACTGAAAAAGCAATCTCCCAGCTTCCCCCCCCTGACTTCAGAAGAAGCAGGATTTCTGTGTCCATTATGTGGCTATGGAGAGGGGAGGGGCTGTTAGGAGTGACTGAGCACGGAGTAGTCTTGCAAAGCACAACACCCTGCAATCTTCTCTCAGTAAGTTCATAGATAAGCACTGACCTTTCTGACCCCAGAATCCTGCGGTTTAGGTGCCCAGAGACTCTCCAAACAGCTGACCTTCATGTCACCTCTTCCTGCTCCCTTATCTCCCTCGGCCCCTCCTCCCTCCATAAGGATAGAATGGAGAGAGCAGAAGTCAGGGGGGGGGGGAGGCTGGGAGATTGCTTCTTGAGTACAGAAGGAGGCTTTTTTGGCTGATAAAAACTATTACAGAGTTTCTTAAAATCGCTTAAACTACTGATTTCTGCAATAAAAAAAAATATGACAGTTACGCTTTAAGCTTCTCATTTATTGTTTATTTTATGCCCTATTCCCACCATTCTATAATCGGAATGACTTATAAGCTATGTCTAATGTTGTCTTGTCTTCTGTTGCATTTGTCTAAATTTCTACAAATAAAACCTTTGTGTCTGATATATCACTGCAGTAGAAGCATGGTCGTAAAATCGTTAAAGAATACCTGTGATTAAAAATGGCATTTGATGTCATCAGACATGAAGAATTGTGAAGTCCACCAGCATCCGCCGTGAATCAAAGGTTACGTTTATTTTACATGATTTGGTACAAGAAGGCGTTCCTTGGTCATGTAAAATAAACTTCACCTTTGGTTCACTATGGATGCTGTTGGACTTCCCACCTCCGTCACAGACGGCTGAGCGGACTTGAAACGTCACGTCTCGGGCCCGCGTCAGAGGCCAGGAAGCGGCCGGGCAGCGGACACCAGTGCGCCGCGATACTGGACCCGCCGCTGGAACCGGAGAGGTGAGTGGACGTCTTTGCCCTCAGTCACCTCCTCCTCGGCCAGATCGGAAAAAAGCCCCCCCGCCGGAGAACCCCTTTAATATAAATTACCTCAAAGTTTTAACATAATTGAACAGTATGTCCAAACACAATTGGCTAGAGGGCAGGCTACACCCATTTACACCAGCCCTTGAACTTTATTTAACAAATAATTAATCACGAGGCTTCAATTAGATATGCACATGGGAGTACTCTGATAAATGAAGAGAGATGCATTTTCTTTCCTGATAAGATATATTACAAAGTTTCTTAGATTCACATGTACTACTGATCTTTGAAAAGTTTGTTTAGGCTGCGTTCACACTACGTATATTTCTGTCAGTATTGCAACCAAAACCAGGAGTGGATTAAAAACACAGAAAGGATCTGTTCACACAATGTTGAAATTGAGTGGATGGTCGCCATATAAAACTGTAATATTTAAATATTTGCTCAACCCTTGAGCACATAATGATATATAGTCACAGCAGGCAGTTTGTTGCAGCAGAAATTGGCACTGTCCACACACTGTAGTAAAACCAGATGCAAAAGCAAGAAAATTTTTCTGCCAATATGTTGTGATTTTGCTTCTCTCCTCTGTGAGTATACCCTAAATTCAGTGTCCCAGCACAGATGTGCCACTAAGTTTCCTATGCACCTGGGCAAAGTAATTCACTCAGGTTTTTACAAAGGGGATGAAGGAAAAGTGCATTAGGTGTTTTCCCCACTAGGTATCACTGCTGTATTTACTGTATTTATTGTATTGAGCACAGCTGCAATGGGAAGAATGGGTTAACAGTTTTATGTCACATGTGTTTTCTCCTTTCACAGGTGCAGGTCTTTTTTCCCTCTTCTTTCTGCCTATCACCTCTCTTCTCTCTTTTACACACACAGCCCCACCAATAATTTACTAGCTAAGGCAGTGATGGCTAACCTTGACACTACAGCTGTTGCAAAACTACAATTCCCATCATGCCTGAACAACCAAATATATGGATTTGGATGCCCAGGCATGATGGGAGTTGAAGTTTTGCAACAGCTGGAGTGTCAAGGTTAGCCATCACTGAGCTAAGGTAACCCTATAAAAAGGAGCTAGTTCCTGGTGGGAGGGTGTTTGGTCTACTTTAGTCAATAGAAACGGAGAGAGACAGATGCAGAGACAGAGAGGTTTCTTTCTATGCTGTTAACTACCCCTAGAATGCAGTGCTAGACCCTTGGGAGGGAGGACATCCTCTGAGGAAAACCTTGTCCACATCAGGTATACCTTCTACAACACACAGGGCAGTCACTTGGAGTTAGGTACTGACCTCAGTAGGACAAAGCAGCAGTTCAGCCTACGTATCCTACTGCAACGCATAGCTATTCTGGGAAATCTTGGAAAGTCTGCTCACTCTACTTTTTCGCTGCCATCGGCCATAACGGTACCGAGTATCGCAGCAGATTTAGCTGCAAAACTCTCTGCATGAAATCCGCTGTGATAAAGTATGTGTAAATCTACCCTTAAAGGGAATGTGTCATCAGAAAATGATCTTTTATTTTTTTAAGATTTTTTTTTATACTTCATACTACTTATTTTGTCAGGGCACTAAGGCTAATATTAATCTGATACATTCCTGTCAGGACTGGTCAGAGTACACACAGAAGACACAGAGACAAGTGCAGCCCTGACGCTGTCCCACTCCCACTGCCCCTGCCTACTTACCTCAATGTATCCTAAGCAACACAGGATAGTTTGGAGACGTTCCCTGCACTAAAGTCGATATACCAGGACATGAGACAAATATGAGACAATTATGAGTCAAGGACAAAAATACACAATGACGGGTGGTCAGCAAGCTGGGGTTAAACCAGGAGAGTCGGGCCTATTCCACGGAGCGACAATCGCCCCGATTCGGCCGATTATCGCTCCGTGGAATAGAGAGAACGATCATTTAGTTTCAAACCTGACGATCTCACAAGCACCATATATTACCTGTCCAGGAGCAGGTCTTCTCCTTCTCCCGGTCCCGCACGGCAGCATCAGCTTCGGAGCGGCACCGCCGTTGCCAGAGCGGTCTGTCAGCTCCGAAGCTGATGCTGCGCCGCGGGACTGGGAGAAGACCTGCGCCTGGACAGGTAATGTACAGTATGAAACAAGGGCTGCAAGGACATCAGTAACGATGTCCCTACAGCCCTCGCTAAACGATTGTCGGGCCGTTAAATATGCCCAGTAAACTTTCGCAAGTAAATGTTACTGACACAAACAGCAAGACAAAACACATGAAGAGGGGGAGAGGCTTTGTTACTGCTTTGAGCTGGAGATGGGGATAGAGCGATCCTGGGTTGTGTACAGAAACATACACCAAAGCTTCCATCTTACCTCAGCAGAAGTTCTATTGCAGTGGCCCAGAACAGAGGTTTTCTCTAATTTCTCTCAAAAGTGTATATTAGTGTCAGGATTTGTTCTTATTTGTATGTTTCCTAATTATTCCTGTTCTGGAAAAGTGGTCCCACTGCAAACTGTTTGTATTATGTCTCCCCCCAGTGTCCAAGTATGGTACTTCTCATGTATATTCATCTACCTATGGTCCAATGGTGTGATAATGCAATAGGCTTGGTGAGTCACGTGACTGTTCCCCTGCTGCCATGGTAACTCCAATAGCCATCGAGCTTTGGCTGGGGATACCATGTCATTTCCTGTCTACCTCAGTAGTCTTCTCCCTACCTTCAAGGGAGGAGGATGTGTAGTCCTTTCCTCTACCTTCAAGAGGGAAGGTGGTGTGTGCTCTCTCTCCACTGTTAGGAGAGAAGGACGTGTGCTCTGCGTCTCCAGTGCTGACCAGAAGTAGTCCAGTTGGAATCTGGTTCCTTATTCTCAAGTTCTCCAAGATTCTCATCTCTAACAAAGATCTGGGTGTCGTTCTTCAGCCACTATTCTCATCATCATCTATTATCATCAACAGCAAGTATTCATTTCAATTCCATTCCGCCCAGTTTCATATCTTCAGCTCTACTACTCCCATCATTCAGTCTCCCTGCTACAAGTAACGCTATCATCACAGCCTATTACAGCATCACCCATTACTCCGTTATATCCAAGTCTGCCTTATTCCTGGTTGCATCCAGAGAGACTGTTGCTATTGGTTACCACCGTTGCAATAAATGCACAACTACCTTTGTTTCTGAACCCTGGCATTGGTCTAGTTATTGGTGCCTTGACTAGGGACAATGAAGAATTGCTTGGGCCCCACATGGTCAGGTTCCCGTGGGTTAGTCAGCTCCCCTCGTGCCAATACCGTGACCTAACATCTGGCAACTGGCTACCCGGGTCCTACACAGTACTACCACCTACTACTACCCTCAGCGGGAGGACCCAGCGCACCAGTGCTTAGTGTAACCTCTTTTTTGTTGTTGTTGTGGTGGTGCTGCAGTATGTACACAGTGCTGCCTCCTGTATTCAATCTACCCTTTCTCCCTCCATTTTATCTGCAGTCTTGTCTTCATCAGCAGCTCAATGTTTAAGGTAACCCCTTCCTTACTGTCATTTCTAGTCATATAATACCTTGCAAACCCAGCACATTAGCAACCCCTTCAACCCCACATGCCATTGATAGTGCTGTACTGTGTAAATTATCAGCCAAACATTGTGCCGGCCTATTCAGTGCACATTCGCCAGCACAATTTAATGTCATTGCAGAGAGGTGTAAATCCTGTGCCGTGAATAAACAGAAAGTGAAGGGAGAAAGTACCTGTGTGTACTACTGGCAAACAACCCAGCTCTAGTCCTGCCCCCTGTAATGCGGTGAATGAGAAATAGCTGTGCACCGTGGAGGGCAAAATTATAGCAGTAATCACAAGCACAGATTCGCCCCTTTTTCTGTATCCGCTGCTTGCCCAATGGGCGGTCAAGGGGGCGCGGCAAGGTTTGGACAAGGTGTGGCCTCCTCCCCCGTGTGAATTACCATGATTTATTCCTGCTCATAAATAATGACAAAAATCTACACCTGTTTAGGAGCGCCTCTTAGTGAAACCAGCGGCCTAATTGGGGGCGGGGCCTAATTTAAGACTAGCGTACGTGTACACTGTTCTTTATATGTCCCCCCTTGTCACCACTCTTAATCTATGAAAATCATGCAGATTTTAAAAAATCCTTTAAAAGGACATGCTTTATATCACCTAGATCACACATGTTTGTTTCTCTTTTCTGATTGTAATGTTATTTTGTCTTTTTAGACAGCATATAGTCTGAGCTTTCTGCAGAGGAATTAGAGATATGCTATGGACACAGGCATTGTTTTACGTTGTTGAATTTGATAAAGTTTATAGTACATATATATTATATTTGCAACCCAAAGGATCCACAACTTTGTTTAAACAGTTTGGCACAGAGTTTCAGGGTGCTTTCAGACCAATCGATTTCTTGCCCGTGGGGGCTGCATGCAAATGCCGATCAGCGAGAATGGTGGCTCGTATACTGTGCCTTTACACGGCACAAGAAATTGAGCAGATGGGCTGCATGAGTGATCCTTGAATTGTTCCCGCAGCACTGAAAACTGACAGCACATATATGTATACTGTATATTGGGGTTTGGGATATGTCTGTCTCAGACCGAAACGCGTTGCGCTATTAAACAGAACAATTGAGTCACATCTCTGTGTGATGCTCCTACTGTGATTTCGCTGGTCTCCTGGACGTCGACCTGCTCTGACCCTCCTATGGGTTCTTCCTTGGTTCCTGTGATCTCTTCTGAGATACAACTCTGCATAATCTTGAATCTGGCTCTCTGGTCCTTGCACCGGCTGTATCTTCAGACCCCGCCCCCTTCAGCTGTCAATTATTTGGGAGGAGGCAGTGGCATGAAGTTACAGCAGCGACTAGAGGACCAGAGAACCAGTATAGACTGCTGCTTGTGATCTCGAAACTGACAGCTGTCACAGCCGCGGCGGCGTCCCGTGCTCCGGGCTGCCGCCGCGACTTCCCTCTGCCTCATGCAGCCGCCGGGGTCCTTGTGCAGGGACCCGGCGCTGCTGCCTGTTCGGCCCCGGGGGGCGCCTTACCTCGCCCCGCTCCTGTCTCCTATATATTCCAGCCCTGCCCCACTACAGGTGTTGGAGCCTCTACATGCTTCCCATAGCGTTTGGCCCAGCTCCCTGTTGTTCCTGACCTTAGTCCTTGTTCCTGTCCGCAGTCCTTGTCCCTAGTCCCTGCCCGCTGCCTTCCCATTGTTCCTGAGTCCTGTCCGCCACCTGTGATCACGCCTACAGACCTCAGCCTGCACTATCTCCTGCCTACTGCTCCTGCCACGCCTCGCCTGCCGTCACTAGCAACCAAGCCAGTGGATCCACTACTCCAGGCGTTACAACAGCACAGATATATACAAAAACCCAGAATCCAATATATACTTATTTGTGCTGTCACTTTCTCTTAATCTTTCCCAGCCGTACAAACCCCTATTTACACAGGATATGTGCGAACCAATAAAGATAAATTTATGAGCATGATCGATCAAAAGATGTAATCAATCGATAATCAGGCATTTATCTTGCGACTCTCCTGGACGATAACTTGCCTGTGTAAAGGGACCCTAAGGGCCCTATTTCACGGGCCGATGGGGGCCCAATCAACGATGTAAACAAGCGCCGATCTGCTAGATCGGCGCTCGTTTACTGAGCCTATTCCACGGTCCAATGATCGTTGAGCCAGGGCTGCAGGGACATCGTTACCAATGTCCTTGCAGCCCTTGCACCATACATTACCTGACAGGACTTCTCCTCCGCTCCGTCTTCCTCCCCAGGTCTCGCGGCACAGCATCAGCAGCTCCGGAGCAGCCTGACTGAGCTGTCAAACCACTCAGCCAATCACTGGGCACTCTGGCCTGTGATTGACTGAGCGGTCTGACTGCTCAGTAAGGCCGCTCCGGAGCTGCTGATGCCGTGCCGCGGAACTTGGGGAGGAAGACGGAGCGGAGGAGAAGTCTTGCAAGGTAAAGTATGCTGCTGCTTCTCAAATCGTCGGTCGCCCACCGCGCACCGCTATTCCACCATATAGGTCTGGCCCTAAATAAATGATCAGCCGATGACACGATCATCGGCTGATTGTTTTCTCTATTCCACTGAGCGATAATCGACCGAATGGGGCCGATTTGGCCGATTATCGCTCCCGTGGAGTAGGCCCCTAAGAGAGAGTACCCCTGGTTTGCAGTGCTCAGAATGGCCACTAGCTGGAGACAGAAGTCATGATGAGACAGCCACCAGATCAGACGAAACGTAAAACAGGACAGACCAAGACGATGGACACCAGGAACATTCTTTCTGCAGGCATCAGGTATCAGAGAAAGGCAGAAGCCGGCTATGAGCTACAGCTGCATAGACTCAGGGGAACATAGCTAGCATAAAAGGGGTTATCCAGTGCTACAAAAACATGCCCACTTTTGCACCACTCTTGTCTCCAGATTGGGTGGGCTTTGAAACTCAGTTCCATAGAAGTAAATGGAGCTTTATTGCAAAGTACACCTGAACTGGAGACACGAGTGGTTTAAAAGTGGCCATGTTTTCATAGCACTGGATAACCCCTTTAAGAGTGCCTTTACACAGAGAGATTTATGAAGCCAAAGTTAGGAACAGACTATAAACAGTGAACAGGTCATAAAGGAAAGACTGATTTCTCTCCTTGTCAAATCCATTCCTGGCTTTGGCTTAAAAAATCTGTCAGATAAATTTCGCTTGGTGTTCTGATGTTCAGCCTGATCACTGTAGTGCAGGGTGAGCAGGCTGAACATCAGAAGACACAGGAGCAGGACCTGTAAGCATCCTGCACAGAGAAAGAAATGAAGGACCTGATCACATGACCCGCAGGTCCTCCATACTACAGTGTGGAGATGGCAAAACGGAGAGGAAAAGGGAGAAAACTGAGCTATAGATACTGTGCGTGTGTATGTGTGTGTCAGTCAGTAATGTTTGTCAGTAATGTGTCAGTTAGTAATGTGTGTCAGTCAGTACTGTGTTTTTGTTCCAGTCAGTAATATGTCAGTCAAGTGATTGTGAATAGATGGATGAGGGGCTTGCTGAGGGCCCTATTCCACAGGACAGGTATCGTTCAGATTAGTCGTTCGAATCTAAACGATAATCGTTCGTTTGAATAGCAGTTAACGATTAACGGCCGAACGAGAAATCGTTGATCGTTTAATAAGACCTGGACCTATTTTTATCCTTGCTCATTCGTAAATCGTTCGCATTGAATAAGATGCCATTCGGTCTTTCACAGGAGTGACGAATGCAATAGCGACGACAAGAAGACCGCAAGAACGATCATAAGTAACAATTATCTTTCAATGTAAAAGGGTGAACGATTTCAGGTCTTTCGCAATAGCGGTCGTTTGGATTGTTTATCGTTAATTATTATGCGAATGATAATCGTCCCGTGGAATAGGGCCCTGAGGCTCTGTCTGCACCTTATTGTTGCCTTGTTGATGTAACAGGATATGGCATAAATAGAGCCAAAAATGTTATTGCAAAGGCCACTATGGTCAAATAACATGTTGCTAGAAGAGGATTGTTGAGAAACAATGTAGATGATATTCCAATAGATGACTTGTCCTGTAAGACATGATCTAAGACCTCACTCACTGTCAACTAACTGTACTGTTGTAACATCAATTAAATGACGCCGGAAGTTCCTCTCTGCATGACTGGCCCACCGGGGAGCAGGGGAATCCCCCGGTGGGCCCTAACCTTTGGTGGGCCCCCCTGTCTACCAGCTCCAGGATGACATAATCCCCTAACACTGCTGCACATGCCTTTCCCCTATTGGCGCTATACAAATACAAATAAATATTATTATTATTATTATTATTATTACTTACAGCCTCTATCAATTAACCTGGGGTTTCATCATATTATATACAGGCAGGGAGTGACTGGAGTGACAAGCAGCAGCATGTAGTGTGCAGATTTAGTGCAGCCTCTCTCCTCTCTCCTGGGACCCTCTGCCAACTTCTCTCTGGCTGCCTCTATTTTCTCTATGTGCTGTTACTGGCAGTTGGGACACAGGAGAAGAGAAGGGAGAGGGGCTGCAGCCTGCACAGTGTGGCCCTGGGGCTGAATATCAGACAGCATGTGAGCTGTACCTGGTGCTTTCCTGTACCAGAGGTAAATGTGTGTGTGTGGACATGAAGTATGCATATTGTGTGAGTCTGTGTGTATGTATTATCTATTCATATATGTAATGTGGATTTGTTTAGATGTATTGATGTGTGTATTCTTTGTGTGTGTGTGTGTGTGTGTGTGTGTGTAATTTCTTTATATCTGTGTATGGTGTGTGTACTATGTATGGATATAGGTAATGTGCATTTCTTTATATCTGTGTATGTATTATATATATATATATATATATATATATATATATATATATATATATATATTTGTATATAATATGTATGTACATGTTATGTGCACTCACTTGTAACCCCCCCTCCCACACCTAAACCTGCTGTGGACTCAACTTCCAGGTGTCACATAAGCAGGGAGGGAGGAGAGAGGAGACTTGTAGCTATTTAGGAGTTTTGAGAAGCCTCTATGACTAAGCACAGACAAATATATTTAAGGTACCATGTGTCCACATCCAACAGTGTCAGCAGCTGGGAACATGCATTACATGTGACGGATTCCCTTTAAATGCAAATCTATAAAAATTGCCAAATAATGTATAAATAACGTCCCTATGCACAAAAGATATACATCAACAAAAAATGGATCCAACAAAGGATCACCAAAAAAATGCAGGACAATACAAAAAATATAAATCAATTATACTGTATTAATAAAATTCATAAAAAATACACATAAATAGAAAGGAGGCATGAAACAGAGCTGTACACACAAAATCAGTGATGGGACAGATGTAAACAGTTTAGGTAATTATATATTGCACATGCTAAATGAATATATATGTATAACAATGCATGCAGCCACCACAAGATGGCACCAAATATCCACAAATTAGTAACTTAAAGGAGAAGTCCGGCCAAAATTTATTTTTTATATGTTATTACTGATGGAAAGTTATACAATTTTCTAATGTACATTAATTATGGGAAATGCTCATATACTGCTATTTCCCTTAATTTAGTGTATCAGGAAGTGTTAGAATTATCTCTGAAGCAGTGACATCACGACGAATGGTGTAATTCCTATGCAGTGTCCAGCAGGGGGCGCTCTATATATAGAAGTCAATAAGTACCATTGACTTCTATATATAGTGCGCCCCTGCTGGACACTCCATTGAAATTACAATGGATGTGTATGTAAATGTAATATACAGTGTTTTTGATTGAATGCATTTATGAAATACTTTGTGGAGCAAGTGTCCTTGCTCCCCAAAGTATTCCATAAATGTAAGCAAACAGTAAGCCCGCCGAACCGCCGCCGCCCACCCGCCGATACCGAACGCCACCGAATGCCCGCCGCTCTGGACTACACTCAACTACTATTCTCATAGCATGCGCAGGTGATGGGAGAGTAGTAGCCGGGTTATATCTCCGAGATTGCCGCCGCCGCCGCCGCTGATGCCGCGCAGGGGTGCCGCTCATCACTGCAGCCATCATCCCCCTCCTGCTGCTTCCTTACTCTATCTGATGGCTGACTACCGCCCGGCCGTCGGCACATGTGATCGGCCGGGTGGGGACTTAGCCATCAGATAGTGTAAGGAAGCAGCAGGAGGGGGGAGCGGAGGGGGATGATGGCTGCAGTGATGAGCGGCTCCCCTGCACGGCAACATCAGCGGCGGCGGCGATCTCAGCGATATAACCCGGCTACTACTCTCCCATCACCTGCGTATGCTATGAGCAGGTGGGGAGAGTAGTAGTTGAGTGTAGTCCAGAGCGGCGGGCATTCGGTAGCGTCGGGCGGGCGGCGGCGGTTCGGCGGGCTTACTGTTATGTACTGATTGCTTACATTTATGGAATACTTTGGGGATCAAGGACACTTGCTCCACAAAGTATTTCATAAATGTATTCAATCAAAAACACTGTATATTACATTTACATACACATTCATTGTAATTCCAATGGAGTGTCCAGCAGGGGCGCACTATATATAGAAGTCAATGGTACTCATTGACTTCTATATATAGTGCGCCCCCTGCTGGACACTCCATAGGAATTACACCATTCGTCATGATGTCACTGCTTCAGAGATAATTCTAACACTTCCTGATACACTAAATTAAGGGAAATAGCAGTATATGAGCATTTCCCATAATTAATGTACATTAGAAAATTGTATAACCATCAGTAATAACATATAAAAAAATAATTTTGGCCGGACTTCTCCTTTAATATGAAAAATAAAGTAAGGACGCAAAAAATGTATATGGTATGATGACCTGAGCTCTAAAGCATTACTAAATGAATGCCCCCAAGTAACAAAAATCTGAAGAAATGAATTGAGCAAAATAACTAAAGCAATGCGAAACGTGCGTAGGGTGAGTAGGTGAGAGGGACTTTCAATACATGCATCCACCGCTACTTTTATTTTACTCAATTCAATTTCTTCACATTTTTTGTTACTTGGGGGCATTCATTTAGTATTGCTTTAGACCTTTGGTCATCATACTATATATATTTTTTCTTTTTGCCTCTTTACGTTATTTTTCATATTTAGTTACTCATTTGTGGATATTTGGTGCCATCTTGTGGTGGCTGCATGTATTGTTATACATATATATATATATATATATATATATATATATATATATATATACATATATATATATATATATACATATATACACACATTTAGCATGTGCAATGTATAATTACTTAAACTGTTTACACTGATTTTGTGTGTACAGCTTCTGTTTCTATTTATGTGTATTTTTTATGTGTATTTTTTAAGTATAATTGATTTATATTTTTTGTATTGTCCTGCATTTTTTTTTTGTTGGATCCATTTTTTGTTGATGAGATTCCCTTTAAAGAAGAAGTCTTGTAAAACCAAAGCTGCGTTTACACAAAACGATTATCATGCGAATTTGCGCGATAACGGTCTAACTCGAACGATAATCGTACGTGTAAATGTAACGCCTGGAGTCGTGGATCCACTGAACCGTCACTTGCGATGGCCCAGTTGCTAGTGACAGCAGGCGAGGCGTGGCAGGAGCAGTAGGCAGAAGATAGTGCAGGCAGAGGTCTGTAGGCGTAACTGCAGGTGGCAGACAGTACTCAGAAAACAATGGGTTAAGCAGCGGGCAGGAGCTAGGGACCAGGACAGTGGACAGGAACTGGGAACAAGGACTGAGGTCAGGAACAACAGGATGCTGGGACAAACGCTATGGGAAGCATGTAGAGGCTCAAACACCTGAGGTGGGGCAGGGCTGGAATTTATAGGAGAGTGTGTGGACTGTGACCAATTAGGGGCCGGCCGGCACAGCGACGGACAGGAGCGGGGCGAGGTGAGGCGCCCCCAGGGGCCGAAGTGGCAGCAGCGCCGGGTCCCTGCACGTGGACACCGGCGGCTGCAGGACAGGGTGAGGGGGTGCGGCGGCGGTCCGGAGCGCGGGCCGCCGCCGCAGCCCTGACAGTAGACGCTGCGAACGATCGATAAATCATTCATTTTGATCTTTGAACAAGTTCTCAAATCGTCGTTGATCGTTCGCAAAAATTCGCAAATCTTTCAGTGTAAACAGTCGTTCACCGATTTAACCAATGTGTGAGATAGGCTTAAGCGATCGCAAAACGAATTTTCCGTATGATATATCGTACCGTCTAAACGCTGATCGTCATGAAAAAAAAGTTACTCCGACATCGTTAATCGTACGATCAGACGAATTATCGTTCCGTGTAAACCCAACATAAGAAATGACAGACAGGCAGGCAGGCAGGGGGATGCGGGAAAATAATAAAGAAACTATACTCATCTGTCCCCGTGCCCCTGTGCCGCTCTTTCTCCCGTAGCCACTGGAAGTAATTTTCAGTCATTTTCGACCAAGTTCCGTGTATGCCATGGCCCCAGCACCTTTATCTGCAATGTCACATACTCGGTTAAAGGATTGCCTGCTCAGCCAGTCAATGACTACAGCGGTGTCCGACCCCAGTCAGTTATTGGCTCAGCCGAGTACGTGACGTTGCAGCTGGAGGAGCTGCAGGAGGTCGGTGACTATTGGATATAATTAAGGAAGAGCTACCCTATAAAAAGGAGTGGAGCTGTTTCTGGGAGAAGGCTATGTTCACACAATGAGTGTATCTGTTACGTTTTTAACATGCATTTTGATTGGTAAAATTATTGAGAGACTTGGGAGTTCACCAACCAAATCGCATCATAAATATCCAAGTAGGGATCCCCTCCTTGTCTAATACTCTTTGGCAGCCCTTTCAACATACAATTAAATCAGATTGACAGACGTCTCCTTCATGGTAACAAATCCGCCGTACATAACTGTATACCAGTGGGTTCCAAACTGAGTGACCGGAAATGCTGGGAATTGTAGTGTATAGAAATGTCTGTGAACCACAAGTGACCCTCCAAAAAGTTGGGAGGTATGGAGGAAGGGCTGACTGCAAAGCATTATGGGGAAGCTTGATGTCACGTGTTTTCAGTCATCATCATCATAAACTTTACAGCAATGGAGCAGCTTTATCAACCTGCCAGAGAGAAAACACAGTCTGATTCGCCTATAGCAACAAATCACAGCTCACCTGTCATATCTTATCAAGCTCTTATAAAAATAAGGGTCCATTTACACAGAAAGATTATTTGACAGATTATCTGCCAGGTTTGAAGCCAAAGCCAGAAACAGACTATAAACAGAGATCAGGTCATAAAGGAAAGACTGAGATTTCTCCCCTTTTTAAATCCATTCCTGGCTTTGGCTTCAAATCTTTCAGATAATCTTTCAGATAATCTTTCTGTGTAAATGGAATCTAAAGCTGAGCTTTGATTGGTTGCTATGGGCAAGTTAGGCTGTCTACATTGAGCATGGCAACCAATTACAGTTCAGCTTTTATTTTACCAAAAGCTGGGATGTGATTGGTTGCTATGGGCCACATCAAACCATAATATTTAGTGTTCTTAGTGTGGCCTAACCATAAGCGGTTTGCTAAGTCACAGGTGTGTTTAGGGACCTCTGCAGTAAAGCGCATCGCCAGTCATTAATGGGTTAATGTTTCAGATGTGTTTACTTGCAGTAACCATGGCAACCATGCACTGTGATGACAAGCCCTTATGTCAAAAAGAAGGTTCCATAAAGCAATGCACCGTGCCCTGATCAGTGCCATCTTGGATGCGCCAGAGGACCTTGAGCTTGACTACTTTACTGCCCCCTACCCTTGATGTAATTTGGAGGTTCTAGCAGGGGAAAAGGGGTGGTCTGCTTTAGACTACCCCTTCATCAAGTCTCCACCTTCTTGAGGAGTGGACCTGGATCTGTGAGGGAGAAGAGATACATCTGCTTAGCCACCAATGAGATGACAAAGAATGCAGCCAAATTTCTCTCACATCCAGATTATTATATTTATAGTATGATATTACCCTCTAAGCCCGGGGAGGGGCAACTCTCCAACCATGGCTCCCTCAAGGTTTCCCCCACAGGGGGTTTTTCTTCGCCTAAGTGCAGGAAGGTGACTCTTCGTGAGTCGGGGGTCTGCCATTTTCAGTGTCATGTAATTGTAAATAAAATTGGGACCCTGTGACACCTGATTACAATGTGTTGTGTGTTTTTTTTGCGTTCTTTGGTTTAACTTATTATGCTTGGGAGTTGGGGATCCATCACATATTACAGAGTCATAAAGCTGGAGATCTGTCTGCTACACAGTTACATCACCTGCACAAAGAGTGCAGGTAGCATGAAGCAGTGGCTAGTAGAACTCCTGCGTGTATGTGCATATCCCTGGATTAAAGGGACACTCAAATCTTGAAGAAAAAACATACATCGCAAGGTTTATACCTACATCTGCAGGGTTTGTTAAAAGATTTTTTTCAAGTGACAGGCCACACCAATCATAGCATATCACAGCAACATGGACACCACCATAAATATACATCATATATATGTTGCAGGGTAATGATAAAATTTAAGGGAGAGGGCAAGTGCTTCTGGTATGGCCGAACAGATGAAGTGGGTGAGGCCATGTCCCTTGATTGTCTTGGGAATGCCCAGGAATCTGAGATAGGGGGGCTATATCCAGGGGTAGGGTGGGTTTGGGGGGGGGCTGTCCATGGGTGACATGTTCCCTTTAACAGCTGTTCTAGGGGTTGGCTACTATTGGGGAGTCTATTGGGGAGGGCTGGCTACTATATAAGAGACTATTGGGGAGGGCTGGCTACTATATGAGACTATTGGGGAGGGCTGGCTTCTATATAAGAGACTATGAGGAGGGCTGGCTACTATATGAGACTATGGGGAGGACTGGCTACTATATAAGAGACTATGGGGGAGGGCTGGCTACTATATAAAGGACTATGGGTAGTGTGGTGCTCTACTACTCGACCAATGATGCCAATTCTGTGGTGGTTGGTCTGTGTAGTTTCTCCAGATCAGTAATAGGGTAAGTATGGGGGGCTGTATCCAGGGGTAGGGTGGGTTTGGGGGGGGCTGTCCATGGGTGACAGATTCCCTTTAACAATTGTTCCAGGGGTTGGCTACTATTGGGGAGTCTATTGGGGAGGACTGGCTACTATATAAGAGACTATTGGGGAGGGCTGGCTTCTATATAAGACTATTGGGAAGGGCGGGCTACTATATGAGACTATTGGGGAGGGCTGGCTTCTATATGAGACTATTAAGGGGGGTTGGCTTCTATATGAGACTATTAAGGGGGGTTGGCTACTATATAAGAGAGTATGTGGGAAGGCTGGCTTCTATATAAGAGACTATGAGGAGGGCTGGCTACTATATGAGACTATGGGAGAGCTGGCTACTATATAAAAGACTATGGGGAGGGCTGGCTACTATATAAGAGACTATGGGGGAGGGCTGGCTACTATATAAGAGACTATGGGGGAGTGTGGTGCTCTACTACTCGACCAGTGACGCCAATTCTGTGGTGGTTGGTCGGTGTAGCTGTACTGCTCCTCCAGTGATGGAAATGTCATGACGCCAGTGCTAGTTCAGCACACAGGTTAGATGGTACACCTCGAGATTGTAGTATGTAGACTTTCGTTACAGTCTATCCGGGTCAGTTCCTCTGTCCTAGGAGACTGCCCTGCACTGTGTTGAGAGGTTCTCGGTGTGGGCTGGGATGATCCCTGACTTGTCCTCCTTGTAGGGTCTAATACTGCATCTTGGTTGGGGTAGTAGTAGTAGTAGTGAGGAAACTTGTCAGCTTAAGCTGCATCTGCAGTCTTGTCAATATTGGGGGTGTTTGACTATTACATGGCTTGGGGTTTAATCATAGAGCAGGTCTCTAAATCCCTTTGTATATTTATTTATTTTCATGAATTTATTGTATAATTTAATATAAATGTAACCTTTTTAATGTGGGAAAAAATAATATAAAAAAGCGCTGCAGAACATAGCAATTTATCATGTCATTTATCATAGTGCACAGCGCTGGGAGACGCACACCACTGACAGTGCCAGGAACACAGCACGCTGCTCTGACAATGCCAGGACCGCCGCATTCGCGCTTCAATAATTATCAAGTTTTGCACATGACTTTGTCCAATTTTTTAATTTTGGACCACTGTGTATTTGAGTTTGACATCCCTGCTGAAGATGGTCTAATTTGTCTTGGACTGTTTTAATGGCGTTGTTTTGGAAGTGAATTTGCTCTTGGATAGTGGTTAAAGGGGTTATCCAGCACTACAAAAGTTAACATTTAGAATGTTAATGTGCTTTCCCTATCCTCCATATTGGCAGCACAACAGATGGGGATCTAGCAAGGATAACCTCCTATAGGGAGGGCTCTATGCTGTAACAGAGTTTAGGACAGCTCTGGCAAACATGGTTTGCTTAGAGATTAAGGATTCAATCCTGTAATGTTTGATGAAGTTGAGTGGAGAGGACCATGTAGCCGAATTACAAATCTGGTCCAATGGAACAGAGCTCTTTCCGCCTAGGATGTGGAAACAGCCCTGGTCGAATGCGCCTTGGTAAAGTCTGGGGCTTGTTTGCCAGCCTCCACATAGGATAGGTTGATACAGTCACATATCCAGCGTGAGATGGATGGTTTTGAGGCTTTTTTGCCCCTATTCTTTCCATGAAAGAGTATTAGCATATTCTCTTCCTTCCTAAAGGAGGATGTTCTCTGTAGATAAATCCTTAAGGCTCTTACCACGTCCAAAGTGGAAAAATCTTCTACTCCTACTGATGCCTCTGGAGCAAAAACTGGTAGTAAGATTGAATGATTTACATTCATAAAAGAAGAGACTTTCGGACGGAAAGTAGGTAAGTACCGCAGGATGACCTTATCTTCCAGGAAGGTGGTATATGGTTCACTAGCTGCCAGAGCCTGCAGCTCTCCTACTCTTTTGGCTGTAGTTACGGCCAGAAGGAACACTGTCTTGAACGTAAGGAACTTGATGTCTACAGACTCTAGGGGTTCAAAGGGCTGCTTACACAGTTGCTTTAGAACCAGAGTCAAGTCCCAGGGGGCCACAGGTTTGGTAACTGTAGGCCTTAGACGTGCAATAGCCCTGGTGAAATCCTTCACCTCTTTTTCTTGCAGTAGCCTTCTGTTCAGAAAAAAGGATAATGCGGCAATCTGGACTCCGAATGAACTTGGTTTAAGCCCTTTATCAAAGCCATCCTGCAAGAAGTCCAGAATCTGTGCCGTAGTAGGCTGCAACGGATCCATCAATCTTGAGGCAGCCCAATTCTGGAAGACTTTAGTGATTCTATCCTATTCTATCCTAAGAGCGATCAGAGGTGTAGCTAGGCCCTCCTGCACCCGGGGCAAAGATTCAATCTGGCTCCCCCCCCCCCCCCCCGAAACTCGCTGCGGATCCCTTCCCTGTTTACTCAATGGCAGACAAACTCGCAGCCCGCCCCGTTAACCCGCCGGCCTGCTGTCTGTACCTGAGGAGGTGCCGTTGTCTCTGCTCCCTGCTGTCTGTACCTGAGGAGGCGCCGTTGTTTCTGCTCCCTGCTGTCTGTACCTGTGAATTAAGAGGCAAAGCTTCCTGATCTATCTCCAGTTTGACACCCAGTGTAATGTGATTCTATGGTGCTGTCTCCTAATGCACAGGTACACTCAGCAATACAGTTGATCGTACTTCGGGAAATCCTAGGTTCAATTGTGCTCGAACATTCACAAACCTGTTGCATTAGATTGCTGATGCCTTCCCGGTCCATGGGGAAGGAGGAGAGTGCCCGGGTACCGACTGGAATTCCGGGATTCAGCCTAGATAATAGGAATTCCAGTCGGCACCTGGGCTGTCTCCTCCTTCCCCACAGACCAGGAAGGCATCAGCAATCTAATGCGGCAGGTTTGTGAATGTTCGAGTTCTATAGAACCTAGGATTTCCCGAGGTTCTATCAACTCCACTCAGCAGTGGAGACAACAGCAGTAACACCTCCAGTAAGGTATGCCATCACCAAATTCAAAATAGAAATAATTTAGAAAAATGACAAATATAGGTGCTTTATAGATCGGCGTAGGGAACTTTGGCTCTCCAGCTGCTGCAAAACTACAACTCCCATCAAACATGGACAGTCAAAGCTAAAACTTTGGCTGTCCAGACATGATGGGAGTTGTCTGCAACAGCTGGAGAGCCAAGGTTCCCTACCCCTGCAGATAGTCATACCTCCCAACCGTCCCAGATTCCGCGAGAAAGTCCCGTATTCGGGGTGCTGTCCCGCGGTCCCGGAACCGCACCCAGTGTCCCGCATTATACGTGGCCCCACTAAAAAAACAATAAACCAGTAACTCACCTGTCCGCCAGTCCCAGCAGCAACTCTCCCGCCATAATGCGTACTCCCGTCATCCTCCGGGGCGGGCAGTGGGGTATACAGACACTGACTGTGCGGGAAGTGACCTGCAGCCTCTGTCATGAATTACTTCCGGCACAGTCAGTGGCTCTGTACCCCGCTGCCCGCCCCGGAGGATGACGGGAGTGCGTGCTCTGCAGGGAGAGGAGCTGCTGGGGCCGGCAGACAGGTGAGTTACTGGTTTATTGTTTTTCTGGTCGGGCCACACAAATGGGGGGATTGGCTACTATGTGGGGCGCTATATGGGGGATTGGATAATATGTGGGGCACTATATGGGGCATTGGCTACTATGTGGGGCGCTATATGGGGGATTGGCTACCATGTGGGGCGCTATATGGGGGATTGGCTACTATGTGGGCACTATATGGGGGATTGGATAATATTTGGGGCACTATATGGGGATTGGCTACTATGTGAGGCACTATATGGGGATTGGCTACTATGTGGGGCACTATATGGGGGGATTGGCTACTATGTGGGGCACTATATGGGGGGATTGTCTACTATGTGGGGCACTATATGGGGGGATTGGCTACTATGTGGGGCACTATATGGGGATTGGCTACTATGTGGGGCAACTATATGAGGCATTAGATACTATGTGGGGCACTATATGGGGGCATTGCCTACTATGTGGGGCAACTATATGAGGCATTGGATACTATGTGGGGCACTATATGGGGGCATTGAATACTATATGGGGCACTATATGGGGGATTGGATTTGGCATTTTTTGGGGGATTGGATACTATATCGGGCACTATTCAGTCAGCAGCATGTAGTGACTGTAGGGGAGTTGCTATGGGTGCGTGGCTATGGAGGGTCGCTATGGGGGCGTGGCTATGGGGACTGCGGCGCACATGTCCCTCTTTGCAAAAGTTGGGAGGTATGGATAGTAGGTAAGGTTTATATAAATGTGATATTTGGATAGGGCAGTTATTAAGGGGTTAAGTATATAATAATGTACAACCAGAACAGACGGTTGTGTCTAGAATGGAGTTGCTCCTGTGAGGTATGATGTCACATTGGGGGCGGAGCCTCTTGGAGGAAGGGGCGGGGACTCACAGTGAATATGCAAGCTGTGCAGAGCGGGAACAAGCTGACATTGGAAATGGTAAGCTACTCTCTGGGGGACATTTTTTATGAAGTTTTGCAGGGTCAGGGGCTCTGTAGTAACGTGTAATGCGATGGTCTGCAGCAGGGGCCTGTAGGAGTGATGGTCTGCAGGGCAGATGGGGGTCAGGACTCTGTAGAAGTGATGGTCTGCAGGGCAGATGGGGGTCAGGGGCCTGTAGGAGTGATGGTCTGCAGGGCAGATGGGGGTCAGGGGCCTGTAGGAGTGATGGTCTGCAGGGCAGATGGGGGTCAGGGGCCTGTAGGAGTGATGGTCTGCAGGGCAGATGGGGGTCAGGGGCCTGTAGGAGTGATGGTCTGCAGGGCAGATGGGGGTCAGGGGCTTGTAGGAGTGATGGTCTGCAGGGCAGGTGGGGGCCTGTAGAAGTGATGGTCTGCAGGGCAGGTGGGGGCCTGTAGGAGTGATGGTCTGCAGGGAAGGTGGGGGCCTGTAGGAGTGATGGTCTGCAGGGCAGGTGGGGGCCTGTAGGAGTGATGGTCTGCAGGGCAGGTGGGGGTCAGGGCTCTGTAGGAGTCATGGTCTACAGGGCAGGTGGGGGTCAGGGCTCTGTAGGAGTCATATGCGATGGTCTGCGGGGTCAGGGCTCTGTAGTAGTGATGTTATGCAATGATCTGCAGGGGTCTGTGGGAGCATTCTGGGATGTGCCGCAGTCACCATCTGTGAGAGCCAGTGGCGTAGCTATAGGGGCCACAGCGGTCGCCTAAGCCCGGATGCCCCCTCACCACCTCCTATTACTCTCCAGTTCTCCTGAATCTGCTGATGTGTTCTCCTCATTCTCCTGTCATCTTTCGGCGCAGGCCGTGTCCTTGTCCAACGCTGCCCGCACCGAAAGGAGAATGAGGAGAGTGTGCAGAGGATGAAGGAGGTGACGGTAGAGGAGACGCGCAGAGGATGAAGGAGGTGCCGGGAGAGGAGAGCGCGCTGCCACCAGAACGCTGCCAGGGAGCAGGTGATAGGTGAGTTGAAGTTTTTTTCTGGAACAACTAATTGGGGACACAGAGGGGCCAATAAAATATATCTGGCATATCTGGTTGGGGGCACAGAGGGGGCTAAAACAGAGGGCAGGGGGGCTTAAACTTATTGGGGGCACAAAGGGGGCTAAAACAGAGGGCAGGGGGGCTAAAACTAATTGGGGGCATGGGGGGGCCTAAAACTAATTGGGGGCTCAAGGGGGGGGGGGCTAAAACTCATTGGGGGCATGGAGGGGGCTAAAACTAATTAGGGGCACAAAGTGGGGGGGGGGGCTAAAACTAATTAGGGGCACAAAGTGGGGGGGGGGCTAAAACTCATTGGGGGCATGGGGGGGATAAAACTGATTGGGGGCATGGGGGGATAAAACGGATTGAGGTCACAGAGGGGGTGGGGGCTAAAACTGATTGAGGGCACAGAGGGGGTGGGGGCTAAAACTGATTGGGGGCACAGAGGGGGTGACCCTAAAACTGTGTGCACAAAGGAGGGCCCTAAAACTGTATGTACAAAGGGGGGCCCTAAAATTGGGGGGGCTAAAAATGATTGGGGCACAGGGGGGCTAAAACTGATTGAGGGCATGGGGGGGCTAAAACTGATTGGGGGCATGGGGGGGCTAAAACTGATTGGGGGCACGGGGGTGGGGGCTAAAACTGATTGAGGGCATGGGGGGGCTAAAACTGATTGGGGGCACAGAGGGGATTGGGGCCAAAACTGGGGGCATGGGGGGCCCTAAAACTGGGTGCACAAAGGGGGGCCCTAAAACAATTAATTGGGGGTACAGAGGGGGGCAATAAATTATATCTGGCATAAAGGAGGGCCTAAAACTGATTGGGGGCACAGAGGGGGAGGGCCTAAAATGGGGGACAGAGGGGGAGGGCCTAAAACTGGGGGCACAGAGGGGGAGGGCCTAAAACTGGGGGCACAGAGGGGGAGGGCCTAAAACAACTAATTGGGCGCACAGAGGGGGAGGGCCTAAAAAAACTAATTGGGGGCACAGAGGGGCCAATAAAATATATTGGGCTCAGAGGAGGGCATAAATCTGATTGGGGGCACAGAGGAGGGCCTTAAACTTATTGGGGGCATGGGGGGGGGGACTAAAAATGATTGGGGGCACGAAGGGGGGGAAGTAAAACTGGGGATACAGAGAGGGCAAATAAACAATATGGCGCGGCTACATGGCTCCAAGGGGGGGGGGGGGGGTATATGGCTCCAAGGGGGCTTGTAGATAACTAGTCTAGAAAATAAGGGGTGTAGTAGTTGTGATATCAGGAGTGGGGGGGGGGTAGTAGTAGCAGCAATGGCAGTGCAAGCAGTCGAGCAGTATTGGGGGGAGTAGTAGAGCAGTATTGGGGGGAGTAGTAGACTAGTATTGGGGGGAGTAGTACACTAGTATTGGGGGGAGTAGTAGTCTAATATTGAGGGGAGTAGTAGCCTAGTATTGGGGGGAGTGGTAGCCTAGTATTGGGGGGAGTGGTAGCCTAGTATTGGGGGGAGTGGTAGCCTAGTATTGGGGGGAGTAGTAGACTAGTATTGGGGGGGAGTAGTAGACTAGTATTGGGGGGAGTAGTAGACTAGTATTGGGGGGAGCAGTAGACTAGTATTGGGGGGAGCAGTAGACTAGTATTGGGGGTAGTAGAGCAGTATGGACAGTAGTAGTAAAGCAGTATTGAGATTGTAGTAGAGAAGTATAGGGAGTAGTAGAGCAGCATTGGGGGGAGTAGTGGAGCAGTATTGGGGGGGAGTAGTGGAGCAGTATTGGGGGGAATAGCAGCAGCAACGGCAGTGCAAGTAGTAGAGCAGTATTGGGGGGAGTAGTAATTAATTGAGTAATTTGATTAATCGTCCAGCCCTAGGAAGGCAACATAATTACTGCGGGGGGGGGGGGGGGGGTCAAATTATTAGACATTACTACTGGCATTATTACAGGTCAGTCAGATTGTTATGGGGGGGGGGTATCTGATCTGGGAATCCATAGCTGAGAGAGACTATGGCTCATTAAGGCAACTTTTTTTATCAATTGCATCCTTGTGGGTACTCGGTGGGAGCATCTCATGAAATGGGGGTACATGACTTCAGTTGGGATGTAACGCATCCTCACTTAACACAGATGCTACATATTGTAAGGAGCAAAACACCTGTCAAAATGATGGGTGTTCTGCTTTTGCTTTTTTTCTCTTTGTCTTTCTCTCCTTTTAGTTTTTTCAGATCTCTTTATCCAGAGCATTCCGTATTCCGTGGACTAAATCGATCTTTTGGTTTAATAAAATGGTCAACGTGTTTTTATTTGAATAAAACATATTTTTCACTTGTGTCTTGTTTTTTTGTGTTTACTTTACAGTAGGGCTGGGCGATAAATCAAATTAATTCACCCAAAATTTGATAAACTCATTTAAAAAAAAAATTAAATCATTGGACAAAAGGGCGTTGTTGGCAGTCTCAGCTGCTGAAGCAGAGCCTGGGGAGGGAGAGCATCCAGCAGTGTCCTCTGTCCCTGCCGCTGTCCTGCCCCCATAGCGGGATGAGTATACGCATTCCCAGCTGCACACGCCCCTGGCCTCGGACTGCAGCATAGGGTGACTGGGGCAGAGATAGTAGCATCGCTGTGATTACTGGAGCTGTACAGCATGATCGGGGGTCTGCACTGCGCCCCCACTCCTGCTGTACACTTCCAGTAACCACAGTGACCCTATCCTGCGGCCTTCTCCAGAGCCTGGGGCCCTCCATATTTGCCTGGGAGGGGAACGTGTGTGCCCGGAGTGAGAGGAGGAGTAAACCAGGTGTGTGCTCTCCTCCCCCAGTCTGCCCCTTTTCAAGGTTTCATGGGGCCCCATGAAGTTGTTTGCTATGGGACCCCATGACTCCAAGTTACGCCCCTGCCCCTCATCTATACCTATACTACTACTGTACCCCTCATCTGTTCCTGTATTATTACTACTACTGTACCCCTCATCTGTTCCTGTACTTCTACACCCCTTATCCACTATACCTCTACTACTACTACACCCCTTATCCACTATACCTCCACTACTACACCCTACCTAGATGGAGGCACAAAGAAGATCTATACTATATGGGGCACAGAGGAGGCTTGTCTACTACATAGGGGCACAGGGGGGAGCACTGTTACACTGAGAAGCAATACAGTTCTCACGTCATTAAAATAGTATCTGACGCTGCAAGAAGAGAAAGCGAGAATCTTCCCCCCCAAAAATTTAAAAACTCGAGATTTTATTTTTTTTTGTCCTACTTTACAGGCTTAGTAGTGGAAGCCACCGCCAGTACCTGGCTCTGTGAAGAACCGGGTGCCAGCAGTCCCACAGAATAAGAAAAGGTGCTCCTGGACTAGATGGTGGCAGGCTGGTGCTATTAGGGTGGGAAGGGCCAAAATAGATGCACATTCCCACCCTGACAAAACACAGCAAACGCTGAACTCAGTGTCACGGCCGCGGCGGCGTGCCGTGCTCCGGGCCGCCGCCGTGACCTCTCTCTGCCCCATGCAGCCGCTGGGGTCCTTGTGCAGGGACCCGGCGCTGCTACCTGTTCGGCCCCGGGGGGCGCCTTACCTCGCCCCGCTCCTGTATCCGTCTGTGCCGGCCGGCGCGCGCGTCCTCCGGCTGTCTCGGGTTTAAAGGGCCAGTCCGCCCCTAATTGGAAGTTGCACTAATCACTCCCTATAAATTCCAGCCCTGCCCCACTACAGGTGTTGGAGCCTCTGCATGCTTCCCATAGCGTTTGGCCCAGCTCCCTGTTGTTCCTGACCTTATTCCTTGTTCCTTGTTCCTGTCCGCAGTCCTTAACCCTAGTCCCTGCCCGCTGCCTTCCCATTGTTCCTGAGTCCTGTCCGCCAGCTGCGATTACGCCTACAGACCTCTGCCTGCACTATCTCCTGCCTACTGCCACGCCTCCTGCCACGCCTCGCCTGCCGTCACTAGCAACCAAGCCAGGGGTAGCGACCTGGGGTTCGCCTGCCGCAGCAAGTCCATCCCGCCTTGCGGCGGGCTCTGGCGAAAACCAGCAGCCCCTTAGACTCCTCTCCCTGGTGAGGTTAGTGCCATCGCTAGTGACGGTTCAGTGGATCCACGACTCCAGGCGTTACAGTAGGCTCCAACCATGGATCCCGGCGAGGTGCCTGATCTCCGTGACGTAGCCAGAGTGGTCGCTCAACAGGCTCAACAAATCCAGCAACAGTCGCAGCAGATCCAGCAACTGACTGCCACCTTACAGCAGCATACTACAGCTCAGCGCTCACCACCTCCTGCAGCCTCTTCGAGACTTCGACTGGCTCTCCCGAGTAAATATGGAGGCGATCCCAAGTTGTGCATGGGGATTCCTGACTCAATGCACCATGCATATTGAACTCTTAAGTGGTCAGTTTCCCACCGAGCGCTCTAAAGTGGCTTTCATCATCAGCCTATTGGAGGGTAGAGCTCTGGCCTGGGCCACGCCACTGTGGGGCCAATCTCCGAACCTTCCTGGCCGAGTTTCGCTCCGTCTTTGAGGAACCTGCCCGTGCTTTTTCAGCTGAGACTGCTCTCCTCAACCTCTCTCAAGGGAGCTCCTCTGTTGGTGACTACGCCATCCAGTTCCGCACCCTGGCAGCTGAATTAGACTGGAATGAGGCCGCTCTAATAGCCACCTTCAAGAAGGGCCTATCCAGTCGGGTGAAAGACGTGCTCTCCGCCCGCGACCTCCCTACATCTCTGAACGATCTAATCCTACTGGCTACCAGAGTCGACAACCGATTTTCCGAGAGAGAGGAGGAGGTCCGGCAAGAACGGCGACTAAGCCTGCCCCGTCGCCATCACCGCCTGGCACCAGTTTTTAAGAATCCTGTTGCTCCTGTACCCCAGTCGACTCCTGAGGTTCCCATGCAAGTAGAACGAGTTCGCCTGACTCCTCATGAGAGGGCTCGCCGACTAGAGCTGAATCTCTGTCTCTATTGCGGTGGCTCTGATCACTTCTGGCAAAGACGTCCCCAACGTCCTCAGTGTCCGGGAAACGCTCGCACCTAGGTCCGGTAGGAGAGGCCTCCCTAGGTGTGAATGCCACCTCTCCAAGATTGTCTATGCCAGTTTCCATCCAGACACCCTCAGGACAAATTCACCAGACTACTGCCTTCATCGACTCCGGGTCTGCGGGCAGTTTCATTGCAGCTACCTTGGTCCAAAGATGGCGGCTACCCGTGGTCCAGCTAGCCCGATCCCTATCTCCTCGGTCACGGGCGAGACTCTTGCTGAAGCTGTGCACTACCGAACTGCACCTCTAGTCCTCCAGGTGAGCGCTTTACATCAGGAGAAGATCTCCTTCTACGTCTTGTGCCATTCCTCTTCCGACATCCTGCTGGCTCTACCTTGGCTGCAATTACATACCCCTAAGCTAGACTGGAGAACCGGGGAGATTCTCAGTTGGGGTCTGGACTGTCCTAATCGGTGTCTGAAGCTTCCTCAGCCAAAGTGCTCTATGACGTCACCTGACTCCGTCAAGCCTCTACCCGGCCTACCGGCAGAATACCAAGACTTGGCTGACGTCTTTTCTGCCAAAGAGGCGGACTCTCTACCCCCTCACCGGACATATGAATGTCCCATAGACCTCCTTCCTGGAACTTCTCCTCCATGAGGTCGGGTGTACCCTCTTTCCGTGCCCGAGACTGAGCCAATGTCTTGCTACATCCGGGAGAACCTACAGAAGGGTTTCATTCGCAAATACACGTCCCCTGCTGGCGCAGGATTCTTCTTTGTGCAGAAGAAGGACGGTTCTCTTCTCCCATGCATAGACTACAGGGGCCTAAATAAGGTGACAGTCAAGAACCGTTATCCTCTTCCACTTATCCCTGAACTATTCGACCGTCTCTGTGGAGCCAAGATCTTCTCTAAGCTGGACCTCAGAGGAGCGTACAATTTAATCCGTATTCGTGAAGGAGACGAATGGAAGACCGCTTTTAACACCAGAGATGGGCACTATGAATACCTGGTCATGCCATTCGGCCTATGCAATGCCCCAGCGGTTTTCCAGGAATTTGTTAATGACATCTTCCGTGACCTCCACTATGTCTGCGTCATTGTCTATCTTGACGACATTTTGGTCTTCTCCCCTGACCAGCAGACTCACGTGACACAAGTACGTCAGGTCCTACGAAGACTACGGGCCAATCATTTGTACGCCAAGCTAGAGAAGTGCGTTTTCCATCAGCGCAGTCTTCCGTTTCTTGGGTATATCGTCTCCGACCAGGGTCTACAAATGGATCCGGCCAAGCTCTCAGCTGTTCTCCAGTGGCCACGTCCTGTGGGACTCAGAGCTATCCAACGCCTCCTAGGATTTGCCAACTACTATCGGCAGTTCATTCCACACTTCTCTACCCTCGTCACACCCATTGTGGCTCTCACTAAGAAGAAGGCGGATCCCAGGCATTGGCCACCTGAGGCCGAGCAAGCCTTCACTAGCCTAAAGTCAGCCTTTGCTTCTGCTCCTGCGCTAGTTCGCCCGGATGCCACCAAGCCGTTTTCACTTGAGGTCGACGCATCTTCAATAGGCGCTGGAGCCGTCCTCTCGCAAAGGGACGCATCAGGCAAAACCCGAACCTGTGGGTTCTTCTCAAAGACTTTCTCCCCTGCCGAGAGGAACTGTACCATTGGCGACCGAGAACTCTTGGCAATTAAGTTGGCACTGGAGGAGTGGCGTCATCTCCTAGAGGGGGCTAGGCATCCGGTAAATATCTACATGGACCACAAGAATCTTCTCTACCTCCAATCGGCCCAACGTCTCAATCCCTGGCAGGCCAGGTGGTCGCTTTTCTTTTCACGTTTCAACTTCGTTATCCATTTCCGTCCGGCTGAGAAGAACGTGAAAGCCGATGCTCTCTCCCGAGCATCTGACGTTATGGGACAAGAGGACTCTCCTCGTCACATTATACCTCCCGATCGCCTAGTGCCAGTCGCCACATCCACTCTTCAAAGATTGCCTCCCGGTAAGACCTATGTGCGCCCTGCTCTTCAAAGACGGATCTTGAAATGGGGTCATTCCTCTATGGTGGCCGAGCATCCGGGAGTTCTAAAGACCGGGCAACTGATCTCCTGCCACTACTGGTGGCCTAGCCTACTCCAAGATGTCAAGGACTTTGTGGCTTCCTGTACCATCTGTGCCAAAAAAAAGTCCTCCCGTCAAAAACCTGCCGGCCTTCTTCAGCCCTTGCCAGTTCCAGACCGCCCCTGGTGCCATATAGGCATGGACTTTGTCACAGACCTGCCTCCATCTTCGGGTAACACTGTCATTTGGGTTGTTACTGACCGCTTCTCCAAGATGTCCCACTTCGTGGCTCTTCCTGGACTACCATCAGCTCCTCGCCTGGCCCAGCTGTTCTTTCAGCATATCTTCCGCCTACATGGTCGTCCTCTTCATATAGTGTCTGACAGAGGCTCACAATTCGTCTCCAGATTCTGGCGTGCTCTCTGCTCTCAACTCCAAGTGAGGCTGGACTTCTCATCGGCCTATCATCCCCAGACCAATGGGCAAGTGGAAAGGGTCAATCAGGTCCTTGGCAATTATCTTCGACACTTCGTCTCCGCTCACCAGGACAACTGGTCCAGTCTGCTTCCATGGGCGGAGTTCTCCTACAACCATCTGGACTCGAGTTCCACAGGCAAGTCACCCTTCTATGTGGTCTATGGGCATCACCCTCGTCCTCCTCTGCCTCTCTCTCCATCCTCTGAGATCCCAGCCGTGGAGGAATTGTTATCTGACCTTCAGTCGATCTGGGGACAGACTCGACAATCTTTGCTCAAGGCATCTGACCGCATGAAGGACCAGGCGGATAAGAGAAGAAGACCTGCCACAAATTTTCTCCCAGGTGACAAAGTCTGGCTCTCGGCCAAATATGTCCAACTCAAGATTCCCAGCTACAAGTTGGGTCCTCGATTCCTCAGTCCTTTCTCGGTGCTAAAACGCATCAACCCTGTCACCTACAATTTCCGCCTATCCCCTACTATGCGGATTCCGAACGCCTTCCATGTTTCCCTCTTAAAGCCAGTGGTCCTCAACCGGTTCTCCAATAAGTCTTCGTTCACTGCTCCACAAGCCGTCTCTGACGACGTCTACATTGTTAAAGACATTCTGTCCATGAAAACTGTCAGAGGAAGAAAGAGGGGGAGGCCAAAGGGGGGGGTACTGTCACGGCCCCGCGGCGTCCAGTGCTCCGGGCCGCCGCCGCGACCTCTCTCTGCCCCATGCAGCCGCCAGGGTCCTTGTGCAGGGACCCGGCGCTGCTACCTGTTCGGCCCCGGGGGGCGCCTTACCTCGCCCCGCTCCTGTCTCCGTCTGTGCCGAGTGGCGCACGCGTCACCACCTCCTAGGGTGCGCACGCGCCGGCTGTCTCCGATTTAAAGGACCAGTCCGCCCCTAATTGGAAGTTGCACTAATCACTCCCTATAAATTCCAGCCCTGCCCCACTACAGGTGTTGGAGCCTCTGCATGCTTCCCATAGCGTTTGACCCAGCTCCCTGTTCCTTGTTCCTGTCCGCAGTCCTTATCCCTAGTCCCTGCCCGCTGCCTTCCCATTGTTCCTGAGTCCTGTCCGCCAGCTGCGATTACGCCTACAGACCTCTGCCTGCACATCTCCTGCCTACTGCTCTTGCCACGCCTCGCCTGCCCTCACTAGCAACCAAGCCAGGGGTAGCGACCTGGGGGTCGCCTGCCGCAGCAAGTCCATCCCGCCTTGCGGCGGGCTCTGGTGAAAACCAGCGGCCCCTTAGACTCCTCTCCCTGGTGAGGTTAGTGCCATCGCTAGTGACGGTTCAGTGGATCCACGACTCCAGGCGTTACACTCAGGGAGACCAGTGACAAAAAAATCAATTGGAGTACTCACTGAAGAGTCTCCACTGATAAGTCTCCATTGCCCCCTATAAATTTAAATATGCAAAAGAAGGGTCCGTGGAGTCTCAGTTACGAGTCTCAAAACACGGGAATAGCCAGATATCTCTCCAGGGGAGGGAAGCCTATTGCCAAGGGGGTGTCTCCCAGTGGGAAGTACACCAAACCACCCTGATACGTAGCCCCTTAAGTCCCACTCGGTTGTGAGTATTGAAACATAAATAGGGAAATGCCATGGCAGGCATCCATCCACAGACGATCGTTTCAGAGTAGTTGCCCCTCGTCAGTGTGGAGTAGGATTCTGGCTAACGGGCAATAAAAAATTCCCATTCCCACCCTGGTACAGCTAGGCTGCTGCCTTTTTTTTTTAACCTGGCTAGTCATGGGAATGGGAGGGGCCCCTACACTTTTCATTTTAATTAAAAAAAAAAAAAAGGTGTGTAGGGTCCCTCCCATTTCCATAAGCAGCCAGTTAAAACAATAAGCAGCAGCAACCTAACTACAGCATAGTAGTAGCTGAAAAAACATAGAATGGATGAACTATGGTAAATGCAAGGAACATTAGAAGACATGGATCAGATAACATGCCCAGAATAACATCTATACCAATCCTTACACATGGGCCTAGTCATTACACTCGCTATAAGGTGCTGTACAGGTGCAGCCATTACACCCGCTATAAGGTGCTGTACAGGCCCAGCCATTATACCTGCTATAAGTTGCTGTACAGGCCCAGTTATTATACCCGCTATAGGGTGCTGTACAGGCCCAGTCATTACACCCGCTATAGGGTCCTGTACAGGCCCTGTCATTACACCCACTATAAGGTGCTGTACAGGCCCAGTCATTAAACCGCTAAGGGTCCTGTACATGCCCAGTCATTACACCCGCTATAGGGTCCTGTACAGGCCCAGTCATTCAACCCGCTATAAGGTGCTGTACAGGCCCAGTCATTACACCCACTATAGGGTGCTGTACAGGCCCACGTCATTACACCGCTAAAGGATGCTGTACAGGCCCAGTCATTACACCCGCTATAGGGTCCTGTACAGGCCCAGTCATTCAACCCGCTATAAGGTGCTGTATAGGCCCAGTCATTCAACCCGCTATAAGGTGCTGTATAGGCCCAGTCATTACACCCACTATAGGGTGCTGTACAGGCCCCGTCATTACACCGCTAAAGGATGCTGTACAGGCCCAGTCATTACACCCGCTATAAGGTGCTGTACAGGCCCAGTCATTACACCCACTATAGGGTGCTGTACAGGCCCAGTCATTACACCGCTAAAGGATGCTGTACAGGCCCAGTTATTACACCCGCTATAAGGTGCTGTACAGGCCCAGTCATTATACCTGCTATAAGGTGCTGTACCAGGTACATAGATACACGTTTGAAGAGAGCAAAAGTGCTGGGTACATAGATCCACTTGGATTTAGCATTCTCAGAGTGAATTAGCTATTTCCGAGTGAGCAGATATACCAGGTACATAGATTCACTTGGATTTAACATCCTCACACTGAGTAAGCTATTTCCAAGTGAGGTAATGGACAGGGTAAACAGATCCACTTTCCAAGAGAGCAGAAGTACTGGGTACATAGATCCATTTGGAAATAGCTTACTCAGTGTGAGGATGCTAAATCCAAGTGGATCTACGTACCTGGTATATCTGCTGTCTTGGAAAGTAGATCTATGTACCTTGTCTATCCCCTCACTTGGAAATAGTAAGCAGATGTACCAGGTACATAGATCCACTTTCCAAGAGAGCAGGAGTACCAGGTACGTAGATTCACTTAGGAATAGCTTACTCAGTGTGAGGATGCTAAATCCAAGTGGATCTATGTACCTGGTACATAGATCCACTTTTTAAGAGAGCAGGAGTACCAGGTACGTAGATTCACTTGGAAATAGCTTACTCAGTGTGAGGATGCTAAATTCAAGTGGATCTATGTACCTGGTACATAGATCCACTTTCCAAGAGAGCAGGAGTACCAGGTACGTAGATTCACTTGGGAATAGCTTACTCAGTGTGAGGATGCTAAATCCAAGTGGATCTATGTACCTGGTACATAGATCCACTTTCCAAGAGAGCAGGAGTACCTGCACTGATAACCCCTGACTTCTGCAGGAGCTCAGAGGTTATCAGAGAGCTAATTGTCTTGAGCTTATATTAACCCTTTTTTGTGTTGCAGAATGTAAGAGAACACTGGGTCACTTACACACTGCAGTACATAAGGGGTTAAGCAAAAGGACACAGAAAGCTTTTATCTTCCCTGGGCCCCCTCCCTCCATGGGCCCCATAGCAACCGCCTTCCCTGCCTCTATGGTAGCTACGCCACTGAGTGTAATGTATATGGTGTACAGAACCTGTGTAGAGCTAGGCACCTCTATATGACTGGATAAGGTGATAGTGATCTGTATAGAGTGGATGTTATTCAGTAGCGGCGGTGGTGTTAGTCAGTATGTGGTGGTGTTAGTCAGTATGTAGTGGTGTTAGTCAGTAGCGGCGGTGTTGTTAGTATGTGGTGGTGTTAGTCAGTATGTGGTGGTATTAGCCAGTATGTGGTGGTATTAGTCAGTATGTGGTGACCACTGACCAGTAGAGATGAGCGAATTTGCCGAAGTTTGGGTTCGTATGAACCTGAATTATCGGCTTCTGATTCCCGCTGTCTGCAGCCTCCGTGAACAGGGTGGATACAGACCGTCTGGAAAACTGGGATACAGCCTATGCCAATGTCTGTATCCCAGTTTTCCAGGCGGCCCGTAAGGCTGTATCCACCCTGTTCAGACAGCAGCAATCAGAAGCCGATAGTTCAGGTTCATATGAACCCGAACTTCGGCAAATTCACTCATCTCTACTGACCAGGTTGCATGAAAATATTTGTTTATTGCATGCACTGGTCCCTTTGCTTTAATATTACATGACTGGCTACTGTAAAAATACAAATAAAACAAGACACCATAATACAAAAAGCACATCTTAAACTAAAAATGGTGGGAGGGGAGGCAAGAAAAACTCTCCAGACGGCAATGGGGAGAGGTAAAGCCCAGAAATGACTTGGCTATAAAAGAAGGGGAATATGAGCAACTGTCACTGATTGGCACTCAGAGATGTGTAACCTATTAGCCAACACATGAGATAGAAGGGCTAACAAATCAGATGGGGGAGGAAGGATGCAGATGAGAAGGGAAAGACAATGAGAGAGAGTTATCAAACTGGTGTAAAGTAGAATTGTCTTAGTTGCCCCTAGCAACCAGATTCCACCTTTAATTTTTCAAAGAATCTGTGTGGAATCGGAATGGTTGCTAGGGGTGAAGATCTGGGTGCTTGCAGCTCCCGTCAGCAGGTTGACTGAGAATGTTTTGGGTCAAATCAAGTCGAAAGGGGGTAAATTGGAACATAAAAATTGAGAAATTTCACAAAAATTACAGCAAGAGAGACGTTAAAGGGGTTATCCAGGAGAAGAAAATGCACAGCTACTTTCTTGCATAGTATCAGACGCAGATGGTCTGTGGTATTAGAAGTCAGCTCCTTTCACTTCAATGGAACTCAGCTGCAAAACCCCACCCAAACCGAGGGCAAGAGAGGTGGTGTTTTTTGAGGAAAGCAGCCACGCTTTTCCAAGCCTGGATTAGCACTTTATCATCCAAGGAAAAGTCTTAGAAAGCTCAAAAAACTGGTCGCTAAAAAAAAAACACAGGAAGGTTTTTTGGAATGCACAGCGTAATGGCGAGGAGCAGTTGAGCATCCGAGTCACTTTCACAATCTTAGGAGATTCAAAAAAGAGCAAAAGCGAAGCTTCCCTGACCAGAAATTGAACCAAGGCCATGGCATTAAAAGCGCTGAAAACTAGCCTCTAGACCACCAGGGAGAAGATGTGGTTGTTTGCTGCTTCCATCAGCAGGTTGATTGAGAATGGTGTGGAAAAGTTACCTTTTGAGAGGCACTAAAGGGGTTTTCCAGGAGAAAAAAACGCACAGCTACTTTCTTGGAAAAACAGCGTCACAGGTGGGGTGTGGAATGGCAATTCGGCTCCCTTCATTCCAATGAAAGTGGGATGCAAAACCACAAACAAACTGAGGACAAGAAGAGTGGTGCTGTTTCTGAAAGAAAGCAGACATGCTTTTCTAAGCCTGGACTTAAACATAGCTTTTGATATGTTGCTGCCCATGGTGAGTCTAACAATTCATTCTATTCAGTCTAACAATTCTTGTTATTATCTATTCAGTCTCCTTCCACCAGTTCTCAGCTGCTACTTTCTGCAGAAAACACAAAAATCTGTGTGTGAGCTTTTCTCTCTGTCTCCCCCTCCCTTTTGAGATGGCTGATGTAACCAAGTCCCTGACTGGCTTTATCTGCAACTTTGTAAAACTGAGAGGGTTAATCACAGTAATTTCATTAGCAACTTGACCTTAGAATAACCTTTCCAGCATTACAAAGAATCTACAAAGTTGCAGATAAAGCTTGCCAGGGACTTGTTTACATCAGCAGTCTTGGAAGGGAGGGGAGAGGAGAGAGAAGAAAGAGAGAAAGTTTCACACATGTATATGCTGTTTTGTAACCATTTCTTATGCCTCATATATAAAGCAATAAAAAATATAAATGAAAAAAAAAAAGAAAGGTTCACACATGAATCCTTGCTACTAGACCACCAGGGTCAAGATGTGGGTGCTTGATGCTTCCGTTAGTAGGTTGACTGAGAAAGCGCTGGAAAAGTAAAGTCGAAAGGTGGGGTATTCGAAGATAAAGATGAAGAGAAGTCACAAAAAATACAGCGTTACATTTGTTTTATTAAGTTTGTTATATAAAAAGCAACTTTTGGCAGATTTTGCAGGCATGAAGAACCATCCATGAAAGGAGCACTACCGATCAGCAATAACTGGAGATCTGAGACTTGGGGGCACGGATGGGACTTCTCAATCTCAGGGCGAGAGTCATACTCTTCGAGCAACAAGCCAAGACGAGAGACGAGACGAGAGAAATATTGCAATTTTTCCTGCAATATTTTCTTCCTGCTTGTAATCTTGGGCTTTATTTCACATTAAAGTAACCTCTTCCAAAAAGGTTCTTCCTATGGTTTCACTGGGCATTGAACCCAGGACTTTCTGTGTGTAAAGCAGATATGATGACCACTACACTATGAAACCTCCGACACTGACCTGTTAGTCCACATGGTCCAAGCGGGTTCTGTTACATTTAAACTCTTTCAAAAAATGTTTAAAGAGGATGTACCATCAGGTACATCCTCTTTAATATAACCTACGGATAGAACGGCGCTGTCACGGGGAAGACGGTATTGTGGTCCGTTTTTTGAACCGCGGCCCCGTTTTCTTGTACGCCACCATTCTATCCATGGGTACCGGGATACTGGTAAAGCAGGGAAGTAGTATTACACCACTATTATAGGGAGCGGTATTACACCACTATCACAGGGAGTGTTATTACACCGCTATCACAGGGAGCAATATTACACCACCGTTCTATCCACGGTTATGGGGCCGGGGCTGAAGTACTGGAGGTGGGCTGGCCCGCCCCCAGTGTGAGGAAACCCCACCCCTTTATGACACGGCTCCATTGATTCTAAAGGAGCCGCATCATAGAGGGGAGGGAATTTCCTCCCACTGGGGGCGGGCCGAACCGCCTTCTGTGCTTCAGCCCCGGCCCGGTACACTTGGATAGAACGGTGGTGTAATACCGCTCTCTATAATAGTGGTGTAATACTGCTTCCCTGCTTTACCAGTTACATTCCAGAGGTGTTTGCATTTTTTTCAAGGTGTCATTATGGACTTGGTCTCATCTCTACTCGTTTAGATTCGAATTTTCGATCGGATACTTGATCAAAAACGAATCTTTCTAGTAGTGTTATACTCTTTCGATTAGCTAGTCGTAGAGTATTGCTCGCTCATCTCTATTCCTCAGCTCTTTATAGCTATGGAAGTCTATATGCCAAAACACATCCTCCTGCACTCTATGATGTTTTGCACTAAATAAACAAGCATAATGTATTTTTCCTATCGCTGTTTCTGGGACGCTGCCTGCCACGAGCACCACCACCACAAAGTGCCGACCCCTCAACCATGCACAAACTACCCACACTCCCCTCTCCAGCAATGGATATCCACTCCAAGACCCCCAGAGCAGACATCACGAACCGATTAATGGACGGCCTGCTTAGCCTGTCAGTGACTGGGGTTGGACCCACTACAGTGACTGATTGGCTGAACAAGCTGTCTATCAGGCAGGACGGGTATTGACCCCCCTCTACCCCCATGTTGTGACATCATCTGAACTTGGGGTAAAATGCCTTTCAGCGGGGGTCCTGGTGCCTGTCAGCCAGCACATCGCAGGCCCGAGGAGAGGTAAGCTTGCTTGTTTGTTATGTTCTACCCTGCCGCCTGTCAGATTATTTGTGTAAAGCGGTATTAGGAGGTAACAAGAAAAAAAGCATTGAAGTTATACGCACGTCACTCTACTGTGCCTAGTGGTAAAGATTAGTATATGTCAATGTGATAGTTGAGGGTTCCACAAGTTGAGATGAATATGGAGGGGGGGGGGGGGTGTAAAGTAAAACGGGCTCAGTTGCCCCTAGCAACCAGTCAGATTCCACTTTTTATTCCTCACAGAATGAAAGGTGGAATCTGATTGGTTGCTAGGGGCAACTGAGCCAGTTCTCACCATGTTTGATAAATCTCCTCCATTGTGGACGGTTCATTACTATGAGATGAAGAATAATCTGTCCTCCTGCTGTGTACCTGGAAAACCATCTCCTCTCTACATGCACTGCTCCTCCTTCACACTATGTGACATCATCACTGACACAGTACAGCTCTGATGAGTGATGACATCACCATGGAATATGCAGTGCTCTATGCAGGGGCTGGCAGATTTTAGCCTGGGGGGCAAGCACACGGCACTGGCCCTTGATTGGCAGGCTAGCGGCCCATCCTTCAAGGACCACTCTGGCCCTTACCTGGTATTACCCTCCCCAAATAAGTGTGGAAAAGGAAGATACCACATGCGCCACAGAATTATAGTATTGTGGCCAGTGTTCCCAGCCATGAAAAGCCCTTGTAATTGTCTTACCTCCGGATGAAATGTCTCAAGCCCCTGAGTACTTCTTTAAACCTAGTGGTCTCTCACATGCTATATAGTATGTAATAAAAGCTATCCCAGGATATATATCTATTGGATTACAGGGAATCTAGCTCAGGTGCACAGCATAGTACCTTAGAGTGCCTTTAAAAAGAGAGATTTATCTGACAGATGTTTGAAGCCAAAGCCACGAACATACTATAAGCAGAGAACAGGTAATAAAGGAAAAACTCCTCTCCTCTTTTCAACTCCATTCCTGGCTTTGGCTTCAAAAATCTGTCAGCTAAATCTGTCTGTGTGAATGCACCCTTAAGGTACCATGCTGTGTACCAGGTGACCCTGTTATCAGTGCTGTAATAATTTACATTGCCCTTCTGGTTCTCTTATGTTACAACCATCAGCCCTGAATCTCTACAGCACCAGCTGTTCAGCATCAGAGAAGGTACTACAACTCCCAGCATATCCTGAGGGCTGCAGACTGTCAGTAAATGCTGAAAGTTGTAGTGTTTGCAGCTGTTGTACTTGGAGGATTCTTGGTGTATTGTTACTGGAGGATTTGTGGGAGATCAGAATACATAGTTCTGTGGGGGCTCAGTATGTGAATGAGACCCCAGAACAAAACTGATACCGTTATATACCGTTACTGACCAAATCAAATACACCAGTATATAAGAAACATATATTATCACTGTGACCACAACCATTACCACCCTATACTAACTAATACCACCAAACCATAACTGAGATCCAAATCACAACCCCTTCACCACCGCCATTACTAGATAACATCCACTGTAAAAATACCAGGATCATCCCCATAGAAGGTTCTCATTATTAAAATGTGTCAGCTGGTCGTGATCTCATGTGTTATCGAAGATACATAATGAGCTGCTAGATTTCCTACTGGATATCTATCTATCTATCTATCTATCTATCTATCTATCTATCTATCTCAGGTATAAGAACACAGACAATAAAGCACACTGGTCAAACTCCGTCCCTCCAGTTACAAAACTACAAATCCCATCATGACTGGACAGGTAAAGCATCACCTGGAGGGACAGAGTTTGACACCCCTGATAAGTTATAAGACCTTATAAGTTATTATAGTGCAGTTACATTCAGTGACTCACAGTAGGCGTCTTCTCTGCATGAAGAGACGTCCACTTTTCTTTTTCTTCTCCATCTGGCTCCGGCCATCATGAAGGCTTCTCTGGCCATGACTCCTCTCTACGGGATCTGCCAGACAGACATTTTAGGCTTCTTGCTCCAGCAACATCCTCATCTATACATCCCTCCATATAGAATAGCCCCCCTGTGCATTCTCCCTTATAGAATAGCCCCCCTGTGCATTCTCCCTTATAGAATAGCCCCCCTGTGCATTCTCCCTTATAGAATAGCCCCCCTGTGCATTCTTCCTTATAGAATAGCCGCCCTGTGCATCCCCCTTATAGAATAGCCCCCTGTGCATCCCCCCTTATAGAATAGCCCCCCCTGTGCATCCCCCCTCATAGAATAGCCCCCCCTGTGCATCCCCCCCTAATAGAATAGTCCCCCGTGCATCCCCCCTAATAGAATAGCCCCCCTGTGCATCCCCCCTCATAGAATAGCCCCCCTGTGCATCCCCCCTCATAGAATAGCCCCCCCCCTGTGCATCCCCCCCAATAGAATAGCCCCCCTGTGCATCCCCCCTCATAGAACAGCCCCCCTACGCATCCCCCCTCATAGAATAGCCCCCTGTGCATTCTCCCTTATAGAATAGCCCCCCTGTGAATTCTCCCTTATAGAATAGCCCCCCCTGTGCATTCTCCCTTATAGAATAGCCCCCCCCTGTGCATTCTCTCTTATAGAATAGCCCCCCCCCCCTGTGCATCCCCCCTCATAGAATAGCCGCCCTGTGCATTCTCCCTTATAGAATAGCCCCCCTGTGCTTCCCCCCTTATAGAAAAGCCCCCTGTGCATCCCCCCTTATAGAATAGCCCCCCCTGTGCATCCCCCCTTATAGAATAGCCGCCCTGTGCATCCCCCATATAGAATAGCCCCCCCTGTGCATCCCCCCTTATAGAATAGCCCCCCTGTGCATTCTCCCTTATAGAATAGCCACCCTGTGCATCCCCCATATAGAATAGCCTCCCTGTGCATTTTCCCTTATAGAATAGCCCCCCCTGTGCATTCTCTCTTATAGAATAGCCCCCCTGTGAATTCTCCCTTATAGAATAGCCCCCCTGTGCATTCTCCCTTATAGAATACCCCCCGTGCATTCTCCCTTATCGAATAGCCCCCCCTGTGCATTCTCCCTTATAGAATAGCCCCCCCTGTGCATTCTCCCTTATAGAATAGCCCCCCCTGTGCATTCTCCCTTATAGAATAGCCCTCCCTGTGCATTCTCCCTTATAGAATAGCCCCCCTGTGTATTCTCCCTTATAGAATAGCCCCCCTGTGCACCTCCCCAATAGAATAGCCCCCTTGTGCACCCCCCCTCATAGAATAGCCCCCCTGTGCATCCCCCCTCATAGAATAGCCCCCCCCCCTGTGCATCCCCCTTAATAGAATAGCCCCCCTGTGCATCCCCCCTCATAGAATAGCCCCCCCTGTGCATCCCCCCCAATAGAATAGCCCCCTGTGCATCCCCCCTCATAGAACAGCCCCCCTAAGCATCCCCCCCCTCATAGAATAGCCCCCCTGTGCATTCTCCTTTATAGAATAGCCCCCCCCCCCCTGTGTGGCCACATGTGAAGGGGTTTAAAAAAAGAAAAAAAGAAAAACAACTCACCTCTCCTCGGGCCGGATCTTCAGTCTGTAGCAGCTGCTTCCTTGCTGCAGCGCGGCGGCTCCTCTCACTTTCCTCTCAGGTCCTCAGCGGCGCGTCAGGGAAGTGACGTCACCCCTGGGGACCTAATGTAGGTGCCTGCAAACGTGCCTGTGCGCGGCATGTCTGCGGCTCTTGGGGGGGATCAGGTGGCCCGGAAGAGACTGAGGGAATAGCGCGGCGGCCGGCCGCGCTATTCTTTCAGTCTCAATTATAGCAGAGGGTCGGCCACGGGCCGCAGCCCACTCATTGGTGGCCCCCCGGCCCAGCCCGCCCCTGGCTCTATGACATCACAGTGCTGCAGGGGCGGATTAACTTTACCATAGGCCCTGGGCTGATCACCAAGCCTGGGTCCCCCAGCCCACTGTAACTATGTCAGCACTAGCGTACTGTTCATAGTATAGGTTAGATAATGTCATGATGCCCTGATTTGTGCAAAATTGCGGTAAAAAGCAGTGATTTTTTTGCAAATCATGGCAAAATTGTAGACAGGAGACAATACAAACCAAAGTCTTTTCAGGTGGCCATGGGCCCCCCAGGAGTTCAGGGCCCCGGGCTACCGCCCAAAACGGACCTGTTATAATCCACTACTGCAGTGCTCTGTGCAGTGCTCTGTGTGTCCGGGCTGCACTGGCCTCACTCCTGATTCTGCACTTGTAGAGGATGGAGGCTCAGCGTGTGCTGCTCGTGCTATTATTGCTGTTAGCTTTAAGCTTTGGATTAGAGGAGGTGACGGAGACATCAGGTAATGGGGTCATACTAGGGGAACTTAACTTCTCTACATGGAAATTACTTTTCTGTATTTAACGTCTGTATTTTTCTTCCTGGACAGTGACCTCAGGGAGAGTGACCCCCAGCGGACAGGACGGCGGCCAGAACAGTGATAAGCCACTTACACAATAACATATATCACATTATATAATAATAATAATAATAATAATAATAATAATAATCATAAGTATACCTGTCTGTGTTATTACCAGGCGGAGGCATTATCAGCCTGATAGTTGCTGCAGTCCTGGCTTTTGTTGCCATCATCTTCTGGTAAGTTTTTGCTTTCTGCTGAACAGAATGAATTGTCTCATCTACAGAAGTTTATCTAAGGACTTTGCTTTCTTTCACAGCGCTATATATTGGATCCGACGCCGGCGTCACCCAATGCCCAAAGAGGCGGAACTAAGAGAGGTGATTATCCATACACCAGGTAATACTTACTATAATATCAAGGATATGATATGTGTCTTACCCCTTCCCTCCGCAGGACATACCGGCACATCCTGCGGGGGGTGGGGGGTGGGGGGAGGTTCAGCATCCATCCTGGGCCGGGGTCTGCCCCGTAATGGCGCTGATCCTGGCTCGGCATTCTACTGCTTTCGGCTGCAGCAGCCGAAAGCAATAGAACACTGATCTCATGGATTCATGCAGTATAACTATACTGCATGGATCTCTATGAGAGATCAGAGTGCATATACTAGAAGTCCCCCAGGGGGGCTATTAGTATATGTGTAAAGTAAAAGAAAAATGTATTATTAATAACACAAAGCCCCCTCCCCTAATAAAAGTCTGAATCACCCCCCTTTCCCCATTTTATAAATAAAAGTAAATAAATAACTAAATAAACAAACAAACATGTTTGCTATCGCCGCATGTGTAATCGCCTAAACTATTAATTTATCACATTACTGATCTCACACGGTAAACAGCGTCATCGTAAAAAAATTCCAAAGTGCAAAATTGCACATTTTTGGTCGCATCAAATCCAGAATAATTGTAATAAAAAGCGCTCAAAAAGTCGTATATGCGCAATCAAGGTACCGATAGAAAGATCACATGATGGCGCAAAAAATGACACCTCACACAGCCCCATAGACCAAAGGATAAAAGCGCTATAAGCATGGGAATGGAGCGATTTAAAGGAACATATATTTTCTTTAAAAGGTTTTAATTTTTTACAAGCCATCAAATCAAATAAAAGTTATACATGTTACATATCGTTGTAATCGTAACAACTTAAGGAACATATATAACAAGTCAGTTTTACCCTAGGGCGGACGGAGTAAAAACACCCTCTAAAAAAAAACCATTTTTTTTTTTTTTATTTCACCACACATATAATTTTTTTCTGGTTTCCCGGCACATTTTAGGCAAAAATTACATCTGCCATAGCAAAGCACAATTAGTTGCGCAAAAAATAAGGGCTCATTTGGGTCTCTAGGTGGAAAAATGCAGTTGCTATGGCCTTATATACACGAGGAGGAAAAAACAAAAGCGCAAAAATTAAAACTGGCTGCGTCCCCTAATGGTTATAATAGAGCAGCGATCTCTTATATGGTTAATATACACAGCATTGATCTCAGTGGGAGATCAGTGCTGTGTATATATAGAAGTCCCCCAGGGGGGGCTTCATATTACTGTATGTGAAAATAAAAAAAAGGTTTTTAATAATAAAAAATCCCCTCTAATAAAAGTTCAAATCACCTACCTTTTCCCATTTTATAAATAAAAATAAATAAATAAACAAACATATTTGACATTGTTGCGTGCATAATCGCCCGAAATATAAAATTATCACATTCCTGATCTCGCACGGTACACTGTGTAAGCGCAAAAAAATTCCCGATCAAAAAGTCACATATGCGCATTTAAGGTACCGATAGAAAGTACAAGTCATGGCGCAAAAAATGACACCACACACAGCACCATGGACCAAAGGATAACAGCACTATAAGCATGGGAATAGAGCGATTTTAAGGAACATTTTGTTTTTTCGAAAGGTTTTGATTTTTTATAAGCCATCAAATAATTTAAAACGTATACATATTACATATCGTTGTAATCGTAACAACTTGAGGAACATGCATAACAATTCGGTTTTACCATATGGTGCATGGCGTAAACACAAAACCACCCCAAATAAAAAATATTGCGTTTTATTTTAAATTTTACTGTGCATATAATTTTTTTCTGGTTTCGCAATATATTTATGAAAAAATTAAGTCTGCCAGGGGTTAAAGGGGAACGCTGGCCTTTTTTTAATTTTTTTCAAATCAACTGATGTCAGAAAGTTATATAGATTTGTATTCTACTTCTATTTAAAAATCTCCAGTCTTCCAATATTTATCATCTGCTGCATGTCCTGAAGGAAGTGGTGTATCCTTTCTAGTCTGACACCGTGCTCTCTGCTGCCACCTTTGTCCATGTCAGGAACTGTCCAGGGCAGGAGAGGTTTTCTATGGGGATTGGCACTGTGTCAGACTGGAAAGAATGCACCACTTCCTGTAGGGCATACAGCAGCTGATAAGTACTGGATGACTGAAGATTTTTAAATAGAAGTAAATTACAAATCTATATATACTTTCTAAAACCAGTTGATTTGAAAGAAAACAATTTTCTCCAGAGTACCCCTTTAAGATTTAGATCCTGATCCTCCTCAGTTACCCTGTTAGTGTTTTATACCGGGTGTTGTCTATGGCGGCCTCTATTCTGTCTATGGAGCAGCAGGTAGAGGCTCATAACATAGGATGATTCTGATGTCTTCCCTTTTACATTGCAGATGTGCCAGACGTGACTGTGACTCCAGAAGAGGCAACTGATGGCAGAGATGAAGCCACCACCGTGGAGGAGGAAGAACACCAGCCATTGGCCAGTCCATAAAGATGTCACCACCATCATAAGACACGTGGCGGATTTAATACCCAAGCCAAATAAACCTGCACCGGTGGCCATGACGCTATACGGAAAAAAACCAACAAATTAAGAGGAAGAGGCGTTTTAAAAGTTTCCGCTCCTTGTTAAAATTCTACAGAAGAAAAAGAGAGCAGGACAAGAAATGTCGTCAGGTCAGCCTCTGGCTGGAGAGAAAACGTGGGAAGAAAATTAAAATAGAGGAAAGAAAACCCAAAAAGATGAGGAGATCATCATGCCTCTGCTGTGGGAAAGGTGCCATGCCGACCATGGACCCAGCCTCCTCACCAGTCATATCTCACCCACAATAAATACCATCTATAGAAATACTGGCTTATGGCCGTTCTTTTCTCGATCACACTCTATGGATTAGATCGCTGTGATACCTGCAGCTATTAGAAAATGATCCCCACTGTGCTTTAGCCACGAGCAGCGTGCAACCTGCAGTGTAAACAGAGTCTTAGATGTGCAGCCAATTTCTCTTTTTTATACTGTATTTACAGTATATATAATTGAAACAGCAATTTTTCATTTCAGTTTTGCTATTGTAAACAAAAAATATCAATCTAAAAAAAAAATCAGTTTAATTAAATATTAACTGTTACAGGAAGCTGTATTACTCACAGGGACGCTAATACTGCTCCCTGTAATAGCTTATATTTACACCGAGTGTAAGAGGTTAAGTAGTGGTGCAATAGCATCACTACTTACCCTCTGGGGCTGGACAGGTGCAGGGGATCCCCTCCTAGAGCAGGGATTTCCTTTGGGGATTTCCTGCCCCACAGGGTCTTGCACCTAGAAGCAGAAAACCTTTTTTTTTTTTGAGCAGGATATTAGAAATCCCGGCACAGAAGTTACAGTCTGGTTCCATGGGGCTTAATCCCTGGCAACCAGACTATTCTGGCACTGCACCTGCACCAGCAAGGAAGGGGGTTAAATCTAACACTAACCCCCCATTATTACCCCAGTAAAAATAGGGGGGACCCTATGTTTTTTTTTTTTAAATAAATGAATAATTAAAAAAAACGCATAGGGTCCCCCCTATTTTTATAACCAGCCGGGTTAAAAACCAAACGACAGCAGCCTGGTAACACCAGGGTGGGAAGAGCCATTGGTTTAGGCCCTCCCCAGCCTAAATCTTACCAGCCTGCTGCCGCCCGGTCCAGGAGCGCCAATTTTGACGCTCCGGGACCACTGGCACCCGGCTCTTCCCAGTACCCCTGGTGGCATTGGGTACTGGGGTAATAATGGGGGGTTAGTGTTAGCCATTTTATACCGGCTAACACTAGGCCCCGACTTAGTAATGGATTCCGTCTATTAGACGGCTTCCACTACTAAGTCTATAAAGTAAAGAAATAAAGACAAGACACAAGTTAAATTTTTTTTTAATTCAAATAAAAACACCCCCACACCCCTCATTGACAATTTTATTAAAAAAAAACAACCGCTGGTCATCGACGTAGTCCACGGAATCCAACGTAATCCACAGGATACCGATATCTGAAAAACAAAAAGGGAGAAACACACAAAAAACACACAAACAGAAGCACAACACCCATCATTGTGAGCGGTGTTGTGCTCCTTATAGTATGCAGCATCTTTACAGATGGCTGCTTACAGTCTGGCCCCCAAGGGGTTAAGGGAGGATGTATTGCATCCCCGTTAACCCCTTGGGGGCCAGACTGATGCCAGACTGCACCCATCCCAGCAAGGAAGGGGTTAAGTGACCCCCCTTCCTTGCTGGGATGGGTGCAGTGCTGGGGAGGGGGTGGGGAGAGCTCTATACTCACCCCGATGTGTCCTCTTCGCTGGTCCGCAGCACAATGAAGTCACTGTACTGTGGACCCGCTAATTATATGTGCGCTCAGCCGATCAGCCAATCAGCTGAGCGCACATATAATTCTAAATGTTTCTTCTAATAATGCTATTGTGATAACATAATTAGAAGAAACATTTGATGTTTTAATTAAAGTAAAGTGATGATTAGTACAGAAAGCTCTATTGCCGGGAATATGAATTAACGGCTTATGGAGCTTCCTGTACTAATTAATATTTAATTAATAAAACACATTTTCGTTGAAAAAAAATTCAGTTTCGTTGTTCAATAATTTAATTCTAACGAATCCATCATTGTGCAATTAAATATACTGTAAAAAAATAAATATATATATAAATATACATTTATTTATTTATATATATATTTATTTTAACAGTATATTTAATTGCAAAATGATGGATTCGTTAGAATTAAATTATTGAACAACGAAAGGGACTTTATTACAAAGAAAATGTGTTTTAGTAATTTAATATATTAACTATTAGAGGCATCGGCATTCGGCATCATTGCCGGCTATTTTTGAAGTACTCCGTACGGACCGCCTGTCAATCCACGGCCGTATATTCAGCCGCAAACAATGGTCTTGTTCATTTTTTACGGGTCCGTTTACGATTGGGCCGTAGATTCATACATAGTGTGCACTGTGCAGCCGTATATCGTATACTTTCCAGCGTACACATGAACCACCAAAAATACCGCCGCACAATTACAGCCGCAAATACAGCCGCACACTTACATAGTCTGAACCTGGCCTTAAAATGCAAACAGTCAACTTCCCATAGGCTGCAATACTGCAATACCTTCCTCTACCCCTCTCTTATGCATTAAATAGTATGAACCTCCCACTTGTAAGGTTTTTGAAAAAATTGACACCCTGAACTAAGGGTAAAATTATGACCCACATATTACCTGTCATACATTTTTACTATGAGTCATACATACATTTTTTAATACTCCTTGTAGAATAATTATATTAAATGCAATTTTTTATTTAATACTCCACATTGCACACTTTCACACAATAACCCTCTACAATATTTGAAAACGGGGTTAAATAACAAGCACTTTCTGAGAACCCTTTCATACACTGTTTCTATTACTCATACACACATTTATAGTCCTGAAAACTTAATACTGAAGGATGGCAGCATATAAGAAAAGGACTGGTTTACTCATTTTGAACACAATAGCTCTGTGGAGTTATTGTGTTCACAGGCCTCCTCCTCCCCTTCAGCCTGCCTGACCCTCTCCAAAAATTAGACAATTTAACATTTTTCTGCTTGTTTCTTTTTGTAAAATGCAAACAGTCAACTTCCCATATGCTGCCATCCTGCAATACCTTCCTCTACACCTCTCTTATGCTTTAAAACAGTATGAACCTCCGACTTGTAAGGTTTTTGAAAAAATTGACACCCTGAACTAAGAGTACAATTATGACCGACATATTACCTGTCATACATTTTTACTATCAGTCATACATATATTTTTTAATACTCCTCATAGAATAATTATATTAAATGCAATTTTTTATTAATTAATACTCTACTTTACATTGCACACTTTCACACTATAACCCTCTACAATATATGCAAATTTCGTTTAATCACAAGCCATTTCTGAGAACCCTTTCATACACCTTTCTATTACTCATACACACGTTTATACTCCTAAAAACTTAGTACTGAAGAATGGCAGCATATAAGAAAAGGACTGGTTTACTCATTTTGAACACAATAACTCTGTGGAGTTATTGAGGGAGATTTATGAAAAGGTGTAAATATACACCTGGTGTAAACTGCCCACAGCAACCAATCACAGCTCCTCTTGTATTTTACCAGAGCTGAAAGCTGGGCTGTGATTGGTTGCTGTGGGCAGTTTACACCAGGTGTATATTTACACCCTTTCATAAATCTCCCCCATTGTGTTCACAGGCCTCCTCCTCCCCTTCAGCCTGCCTGACCCTCTCCAAAAATTTGACAATTTAACATTTTTCATCTTGTTTCTTTTTGTAAAATGCAAACAGTCAACTTCCCATATGCTGCAATCCTGCAATACCTTCCTCTACCCCTCTCTTATGCATTAAAATAGTATGAACCTCCCACTTGTAAGGTTATTGAAAAAATAGACACCCTGAACCAAGGGTAAAATTATGACCGACATTTTACCCTTCATACATTTTTACTATCAGTCATACATACATTTTTTTAAAACTCCTTGTAGAATAATTATATTAAATACAATTTTTTATTTAATACTCTACTTTACATTGCACACTTTCACACTATAACCCTCTACAATATATGCAAATGTGGTTAAATCACAAGCACTTTCTGAAAACCCTTTCATACACCTTTTCTATTACTCATACACACATTTATACTCCTAAAAACTTAGTACTGAAGAATGGCAGCATATAAGAAAAGGACTGGTTTACTCATTTTGAACACAATAAGTCTGTGGAGTTATTGTGTTCACAGGCCTCCTCCTCCCCTTCAGCCTGCCTGACCCTCTCCAAAAATTTGACAATTTAACATTTTTCTGCTTGTTTCTTTTTGTAAAATGCAAACAGTCAACTTCCCAATACGGCCATCCTGCAATACCTTCCTCTACCCCTCTCCTATGTATTAAAACAGTATGAACCTCCCACTTGTATGGTTATTGAAAAAATTGACACCCTGAACTAAGAGTAAAATTATGACCTACATATTACCTGTCATACATTTTTACTATCAGTCATACATACATTTTTTAATACTCCTTGTAGAATAATTATATTAACCCCTTGCCTCCGCAGCCTGTTTTGTCCTTAATGACCAAGCTCATTTTTCGAAATCTGACCTGTCTCACTTTATGCGCGTATAGCTCAGTGATGCTTTAATGTATGCTAGCGATTCTGAGATTGTTTTTTCGTCACATATGGCACTTTATATTAGTGGCAAAATTTGGTCACTACTTTGTGTGTTTTTTGTGAAAAACATCAAAATATCATGAAAAATTAGTAAATATTGCATTTTATGAACTTCTGAAATTCTCTGCTTCTAAAAAAGGAAGTCCTAGCATATACATTAGTTAATAAATCACATTACCGATATGTCCTCTTTATTTTGGCATAATTTGGAACACATATTTTACTTTTTTAGGGTGTTATGAGGCTTAGAAATTTATTAGCAAATTATCACATTTTGTGAAAGTTTCCAAAACTGATTTTTTTAGGGACCAGTTCTTTTTTTAAATGGATTTAGAAGTCTGGTATCCTGAAAACCCCCATAAGTAACCCCATTTTGGAAAATAGACACCTTAAAGAATTAATCTAGGGGTATAATGAGCATTTTAACCCTACAGGGGCTGGAGGAAAGTATTCACAATTAGGCCGTAAAAAAATCGAAAATGAAAATTTTCAAATAATATATACGTTTAGATTAAAGTTTCTCATTTTCAAAAGGAACATGAGAAAAAAAGCATGCCAAAATCTGTAACGCAGGTTCTCCTGAATACAATGGTACCGCATATGTGGGCGTAAACCACTGTATGGGCACACAGCCGGACTCAGAAGGGAAGGAGTGCCAATTAGCTTTTTTAATGCAGATTTTGCTGAAGAAATTTCTGAGCACCAGGTGTGTTTGCAGAGCCCCTGTAGTGTCCTCAGAACAGAATCCCCCCAAAAGTCACCCCATTTTCTAAAGTACACCCCTCAAAGAATTCATCTTTTGGTAGGATGAGCATTTTGGCCCCACAGGTATTAGAGGAAAGTATTCAAAATTAGACAGTAAAAATGAAAAACACAAATTTTTCCAATAATATGTTAGTTTAGTTTGAAATTTCTCAATTTCACGAGGAACAAGAGAAAAAAAGTACCGCAAAATCTGTAAAGCAGGTTCTCCTAAATACAACAGTACCCCATATGTGGGCATAAACCACTGTATGGGCACACAGCCGGGCTCAGAAGGAAAGGAGCGCCAATTAGCTTTTTTAATGCAGATTTTGCTGAAGAAGTTTCTGAGCGCCAGGTGCATTTGCAGCGCCCCTGTAGTGTCCGCAGAAGACAACCCACCCAAAAGTCACCCATTTTGGAAAGTGCACCCGTCAAAGAATTCATCTTGGGGTGTGGTGACCATTTTGACCCCACAGGTATTAGAGAAAAGTATTTAACATTAGACAGTAAAAATGAAAAACTCCAATTTTTCCAATAATATGTTCGTTTAGTTTGAAATTTCTCAATTTCACAAGAAACATGAGAGAATCCGCACCCCAAAATTTGTAACGCAGGTTCTCCTGAGTACAACGGTACCCCATATGTGGGCATAAACCACTGTATGGGCACACAGCCGGGCTCAGAAGGGAAGGAGCGCAAATTAGCATTTTCCGTGCAGATTTTTCTGAAGAAGTTTCTGAGCACCAGGTGCGTTTGCAGTGCCCCTGTAGTGTCAGCAGAATAGATTCCCCCCAAAAGTCACCACATTTCGGAAAGTACACCCCTCAAAGAATTTGTCTTGGGGTAGGATGAGCATTTTGGCCCCACAGGTATTAGAGTAAAGTATTCAAAATTGGCCAGTAAAAATGAAAAACTTGAATTTTTCCAATAATATGTTTGTTTAGTTTGAAATTTCTAAATTTCTAAACAGGAGAAAAAACGTACCCCAAAATCTGTAATGCAGGTTCTCCTGAGTACAATGGTACCCCATATGTGGGCATAAACCACTGTATGGGCACACAGCAGGGCTCAGAAGGGAAGGAGTGCCAATTTGCTGGAGCAAAACCGCAGCTAGTAATAGTTATTAGAATAGCGCAGTTACTAAAATAAAATAAAAAAATTAGATTACAGGCAATGTGGGGTGGTTCCGGGTAATTTGGAGGTGGTTACGGCAGTCTGAGGTGGTTTCGGCTAATCTGGGGTGGTTACGGGTAATCTGGGGTGGATACGGTCAACATGGGGTGGTCACGGCCAACCTGCTGTGGTTAAGGCAACCTGGGGTGGTTAGAGGCAACCTGGGGTGGTTACGGGCAACGTGGGGTGGATACGGACAACCTGCTGTGGTTACAGACAATCTGGGGTGGTTACGGACAATCTGGAGGGGGTCACTGGCAACGTGCGGTGGTTACGGGCAACGTGCGGTGGTTACGGGTAATCTGCGGGGGTTAGGGGTAATTTGGGAGTAAACTGCAATTATTACTATAATAAAAAGTGTGTTTTATTTTTGGTATGTTTGTCACTTTTTGTACATTCATTTTCACTATAATACTATGATTACTGTGATATTTTCTATCACAGTAATCATAGTTTAGTGACAGAGACCAAATTGGTCTCTGTCACTTTAAATTTTCAGAGCTGGCTGGTTGTGGGGGGGGGACGCTATCACTTTTTATCCCCTGTCACCAATCATTCATGGTGACAGGGGATAAAAAGTGCCTGGAGCACATGGTACAAGCGATCACTGCCCCATGCTCTCCGCTACCTCCGGTGGCGGAGAGCATGGGGCTTTCATTCATTTTTACTTTAGATCACTGTGAACAGACAGTCTGTTCACAGTGATGGCGGCGGCCATCTTGGATCTGATGGCCGCCGCGGGGAGGGGGGTTAGTGATCGGGGCACTAGGGGGGCTGATCTGGGGTCTGATTTTACTTATTTCATCTCCCCCCACCGTGGATTCACGGTGGGGGGAGATGAAATGCAGCGACGGCATCGCCACGTTAGTGACCGCCGTTTCGGCGGTCACTAAGGGGTTAATGGGGGGTCAGCTGCGGGATCGCAGCTGATTCTCATTATCTCCGGTGCTTCACTCAGATGAGAGCGGGATCGCTGTCCCTGCAGCGATCCCGTTCTCATCACAAACCCCCGTCAGTAACGGGAACGTATATGTACATTTCTACTGCACGGGGCATGTGCAATAGGAACATATATATACAGATTGCTGACGTGAAGGGGTTAATGGTGTTCATCGGGTGGTATATTTAATGTACAGGTTAATAGAGGGGGTCATTACGGACGCGGCGATACCAAATATGTGTATCTTATTTATAGGGGGTCGTTTATAAAGGTAGGGTTGGTGAATGTGTATATTTATTTATTTATTTTAACTATTTATGTATTTATTTAATTTGTAATTAATTGATTAATTAATTAATTAATGTATTTGTGTGGGGAAGAGGGCGGGGGGGGGCCGGATCGCATGGGGAGGAGGGCGGGGGGGGGGGGCCGGATCGCATGGGGAGGAGGGCGGGGGGGGGGGCCGGATCGCATGGGGAGGAGGGCGGGGGGGGGCCGGATCGCATGGGGAGGAGGGCGGGGGGCCGGATCGAATGGGGAGGAGGGCGGGGGGGGGGCCGGATCGAATGGGGAGGAGGGCGGGGGGGGGGCCGGATCGAATGGGGAGGAGGGCGGGGGGGGGTGGATCGCAAGGGGAGGGAGCAGGATCAAGGCGGGGGGAGCTGCAGCACGGAGAGGAAGCTGGAGAGGGAGCTTGACTGGGGCGGGGGGAGCAGCACGGGGTCAGAGCAGGAAGGATAGAGGCTGGGGGAGGAGATCAGCAGAGGTGGCAGGAGGAGGCAATGTCCGTAGCCTCCTCATGCCGCCCTGATCAGCCGGAGCCATCAGATCTCCCCATAGACGCAGCGGTCGCATCGACCGCGGCGTCTATGGGGTTAACCGCCCGGGGGGGAGCACGGCTCCCCTCCGGGCAGTGGCAGCAGGAGGAGACTGTGTTACACAGCCTCCTCCCGCTGCCCGATCTCAGATAGGGACAGCGGGGGGAGGCAGAAAAGGCATGACGTCCAGGGACGTCATGATGCATTCTGGCACTGCTTTTCATGACGTCCCTGGACGTCATATTGGGGGAAGGGGTTAAATGCAATTTTTTATTAATTAATACTCTACTTTACATTGCACACTTTCACACTATAACCCTCTACAATACATGTAAATGTGGTTAAATCACAAGCACTTTCTGAGAACCTTTTCATACACCTTTTCTATTACTAATACACACATTTATACTCCTAAAAACTTAGTACTGAAGAATGGCAGCATATAAGAAAAGGACTGGTTTACTCATTTTGAACCAGTTATTGTGTTCACAGGCCTCCTCCTCCCCTTCAGCCTGCCTGACCCTCTCCAAAAATTTGACAATTTAACATTTTTCTGCTTGTTTCTTTTTGTAAAATGCAAACAGTCAACTTCCCATATGCTGCAATACTGCAATACCTTCCTCTACCCCTCTCTTATGCATTAAAATAGTATGAACCTCCCACTTGTATGGTTTTTGAAAAAATTGACACCCTGAACTAAGAGTACAATTATGACCTACATATTACCTGTCATACATTTTTACTATCAGTCATACATACATTTTTTTAATACTCCTTGTAGAATAATTATATAAAATGCAATTTTTTATTTAATACTCTTCTTTACATTGCACACTTTCACACTATAACCCTCTACAATATATGCAAATGTCGTTAAATCACAAGCCATTTCTGAGAACCCTTTCATACACCTTTTCTATTACTCATACACACATTTATACTCCTAATAACTTAGTACTGAAGAATGGCAGCATATAAGAAAAGGACTGGTTTACTCATTTTGAACACAATAACTCTGTGGAGTTATTGAGGGAGATTTATGAAAGGGTGTAAATATACAACTGGTGTAAACTGCCCACAGCAACCAATCACAGCTCCTCTTGTATTTTACCAGAGCTGAAAGCTGGGCTGTGATTGGTTGCTGTGGGCAGTTTACACCAGATGTATATTTACACCCTTTCATAAATCTCCCCCATTGTGTTCACAGCCTCCTCCTCCCCTTCAGCCTGCCTGACCCTCTCCAAAAATTTGACAATTTAACATTTTTCTGCTTGTTTCTTTTTGTAAAATGCAAACAGTCAACTTCCCATATGCTGCAATCCTGCAATACCTTCCTCGACCCCTCTCTTATGCATTAAAATAGTATGAACCTCCCACTTGTAAGGTTATTGAAAAAATAGACACCCTGAACCAAGAGTAAAATTATGACCGAGATTTTACCCTTCATACATTTTTACTATCAGTCATACATACATTTTTTTTAAAACTCCTTGTAGAATAATTATATTAAATGCAATTTTTTTATTTAATACTCTACTTTACATTGCATACTTTCACACTATAACCCTCTACAATATATGCAAATGTGGTTAAATCACAAGCACTTTCTGAGAACCTTTTCATACACCTTTTCTATTACTAATACACACATTTATACTCCTAAAAACTAAGTACTGAAGAATGGCAGCATATAAGAAAAGGACTGGTTTACTCATTTTGAACACAATAAGTCTGTGGAGTTATTGTGTTCACAGGCCTCCTCCTCCCCTTCAGCCTGCCTGACCCTCTCCAAAAATTTGACAATTTAACATTTTTCTGCTTGTTTCTTTTTGTAAAATGCAAACAGTCAACTTCCCATATGCTGCAATCCTGCAATACCTTCCTCTACCCCTCTCTTATGCATTAAAATAGTATGATCCTCCCACTTGTAAGGTTATTGAAAAAATAGACACCCTGAACCAAGAGTAAAATTATGACCGACATTTTACCCTTCATACATTTTTACTATCAGTCATACATACATTTTTTTAATACTCCTTGTAGAATAATTATATTTAATGCAATTTTTTATTTAATACTCTATTTTACATTGCACACTTTCACAATATAACCCTCTACAATACATGTAAATGTGGTTAAATCACAAGCACTTTCTGAGAACCTTTTCATACACCTTTTCTATTACTAATACACACATTTATACTCCTAAAAACTTAGTACTGAAGAATGGCAGCATATAAGAAAAGGACTGGTGGGGCGTGGCTTGGCACGCTGCATGGACGGCTGCTGCTATGGGAAGCTCCGTGCAGGGCCAAAGCTAATCAGAGAGCCTGAGCCATAATGCCGGACACAAAGAAGACAGACAAGCAGGGGAAGAAGAGGGAGAGCCCCAAGATCAACCCGGGAGCGGTGGAAGCATCTAAACCGACGCTGAAAGCAGAGAACGGTGTGAGAACAAGCCGCAGCTCTTCACAGAAGGAGCGGGCGGCCATCTTGGTTGAGGCACGGACACGGGAAGCTCCCGCAAACCAAAGGTCAGAAGCTCCGATCCACTCCCCAGACAGTGCGGCTGCGAGCGGGGAGCTGAGCGCTACTCATCAACACCCCCAGACCCCGGATTACCCCGCGGATAGCGGAGATATTACACAGGGGACCCCAGCACCACCGCGCATGCGCGCGGCCATCTTAGATGTGGCAAGAGGCCGAGACTGGGATGAGAGAACCATAAACACTGAGGGGGAAGCAATAATGAGGGCCACAATAAGGAATGAGGCCTCATTAACACCCCAGCAGACCACACAGCCCCCAGACATTCTTATGATGGGGCACAATGAGGAGCTCAGGCCCCTTACTAAACAAGCAGGGCCGGCGGCCATCTTGGAAATGGCAGAACCTCAGCAAATACATGGGCACACAGTTAACAGGGCTATGGAGCTTGCTAAGTCAAAGCAGATAACGTTAACAGCCCAACAAGAACGCAATCAGCCGCAACTTACTAATGTTTTGCTGTCAGTAAACCCTGGTTATTACAGGAATGATACAATACAAATCCAAGAGAAAGATCAAGTATTGATGGTAAATAAACAGGGACAATCGCTCCCAAAACATTCCTTGACAAAGGACAATACCAATCAAGGTACTCTAAAGGTTATATGGGATCCTCAAAACCCTCCATACTCCTCAGAAAAAGACTGCCCCTCTACTAAAATCATGAACTCAGATGTGCCTGACACACGCCTGAACCAGCCTGTCTTTAGTGACATAGATGAACTACCATTTCAAACAAAAAAGTCTCAAACTTCAGTTCCTGGAGACCTCCAGCTTCTAACCACGGAGGGGCTCACACATTATAGATCACCAAATGACTCCCCGGTCGGTGACAGTCCAGTTGAAATACAACCCCAACAAAAAAAGAGGACGCAAGATTCAGACAGCGCCGAAGGTTCAACGACCCCGTTGGATTCTGACTATGAACCTCCTCAACCAAACAAAAGGAAAATGTTGAGAACCCCCAAAAAACATTTTGCACACAAACAGACTTTACCAAACAACGGATCATCTTCCAAAGACTTCTCAGCTTCTTCAGAGGACTCGGTGATCCTCAATCCCTTAGCTACCAGCACGAAACAATCAATACCCACCGAAAGTGCTATGCAAGCGCTGCAAGGCCATCCTGAACTCCAAGCTCTCCTAGCATTGATTCCTTCTAAACAGGACTTAAATAATCTTGCTACAGATCTCAAGGCCACTTGGCGAAAAGACTTAGCAGTGGTGAATAAAAAAGTCACGGTGCTGGAAGCTAAATCGACAGTCCTCGAAAAAACACAGAACAGGCATGACATCCAGATTAAAGAACTGATTAATTGCACAGAATCGCTCAAATTATCCCAAAAGATGATCACACTCAGGCTAGACGACGTTGAGAACAGGAGTCGCAGGAATAATATCCGCATCAGAGGTGTCCCAGAAGAAATTCGTGCAACAGACTTATATAGCGCCGTTACTTCGATATTCAATAGAATCCTAAAGAGACCACAAGACACATACATCGAATTAGATAGAGTCCACAGAGCTCTCAAGCCTAGAGACAAAGACTCTAAGAGACCAAGGGATATAATTTGCCGCGTACATTTCTATCTACTTAAGGAAGAAATAATGAGAAAGGCCAAAGACATCCGTGACATTGACTTTAATGGTCATAATATAAAACTTTTTACTGATCTATCTCTTCTAACCTTACGTCAAAGAGCAGCGCTTAAACCACTCACGCAAATCCTATACGAACGCAAGCTCCAATATAAATGGAGTTTTCCGTTCTCACTGTCCGTCAGAACATCAGGGAGACCCATCACATTGAGTGAACCAAAAGAACTGCAGAACTTTCTCAAAGCTCTTAATTTGCCAACAATCTATTTACCAGAATGGTGTGAGCTACATGAAACCATGGTACTACCCCCTCCAAGATATTATTCCCAACCAGAAGGCGGCCCTTCGAGAGGTCAGGCGAGTTCGACCCAACAGCCGCTTCCACAAAGGGAAAAAAAGAAGAAGTCAAACTTGGGAGAGTGAGACCAGGGCCAAGTGACTGTCCATAACACCTAAGTGGTTCACCTTATTATTTCATATGTTTACAGGATTTACGAGATTCTTATTTGTTTGTCTTGGGCCAATGTTTTAAAATGTTTTAAAATGTTACTCCTTTAGCTCGAAAGGGAGACTCTTTGAGTCTCATGTTGACGCGAGATTAACATACTACAGCTTACTTAGTGAAGCTGTTCATCTCCTTTCCACAGTGATATAGTTTAGCTGACGACATATCCCTTATGCTACTCTCCTGAGAAAGGAGCTTACTCTCTACTTTAATACCTCTTCTCCTCATTTTATCTAAAGCTTATGCACATAGTCCGTATTTTATTATTAGCCTATCAGTCCAGGCATGAATATACCCTTCCGATAGATATCATACCTGGCCCGAACACCCTGTGTGGCACACCTTCCAAGTGACGTGTCAACCTACCCTCCCATTAGGTAGTCCTGATTAGCAGGACTTAGTGACTTTGTTACCACTTTTTGTTAGCCCCCGTGCGTTACCTGTACCAAGGACGCTGTTTTCTTTAAGTTTTACCCTATTTCTTTGACAATTTTTCTCTCCTAACCCCGTCTCTTCATCCAGTTTCGTTGACACGAGCCTCTTAGGCCTCTTCTCAGGGTATACAAAAATCTAGACCCTACATCTGCGTGAGGCCCTAGTGCTTATTATTAAGGTTTAAAAGTTATCGTATCTAATTGCTATAACTGTTTGTTCATTTGTTTCATTCGCAACTTACGTAGGTTATTAACCTTAACCTTCTTTTTCTCCTTCCACTTCTATCTCCCTTCATTTTCTTAGACTCCGGCATCCGAGCTACCTCCAACTCGACCTTGTTGTAGGAGACAGACCAGTTGCGTGTGACCCCCGACATCGCCGAGGCCTCTGCTTTAGTCCGATAGGAAGCTTGTTCCTCAAGGAACTCATTTGCTCTAAAATTGTAAGTGAACTCACCCGTAATACTTACACACAATGTCAGAAACAACATTCAGCTCATTGAATGTCAATGGGTTCAATGTGCCGGAGAAACGCTCCAACATCCTATACTCCCTCCGCAAAAAGAATGCACAAATAATCTTTTTACAGGAAACTCATTTTCAAACGAACTCAACTCCTGATCTCACCAAGAATAGGTATTATCCCACTTGGTACCATTCCACCTCTGATAATAAGAAAACTAAAGGCGCCTCTATAGGAGTTCACAAAAACCTTCCCCACACAATTCTAGATACCAAAATTGATCCAGAGGCGAGGTTCATATTTCTGAATTGCAAAATAGAAGAGAGAACACTCACCTTAGCTAGCGTATATGCTCCTAACCATGGGCAGGTTGATTTCCTGATTAATCTACTTAAAGAGGACCAATCACCTAAATTTAACTGTCCCTGTTGTAAAAGTTCCTCTCTCCCTAAGTCTATCTCTGAAGATACAGACTGTCTTTACAGTCTGTATCTTTCTAATTTACCTAATCCATCCTAGCGGCGCAGTAAGGCCGGGCGCGGCCATCTTGATTATGTCCCTTGCGTTCCAATGGTGCGTTCCACCGTCGGACCGCAAGTGACGTCATCAACATGGCGCCCGGCTTTACAGCACCGCTACAGAGGACTGGGTAAAGTATAAGATACAGACTGCAAAGGCAGTCTGTATCTTCATAAAGTGTATTCCTGAAGATACAGACTGCTTTTGCAGTCTGTATCTTATACTTTACCCAGTCCTCTGTAGCGGTGCAGTAAAGCCGGGCCCCATCTTGATGACGTCACTTGCGGTCCGACGGTGGAACGCACCATTGGAACGCAAGGGACATAATCAAGATGGCCGCGCTCGGCCTTACTGCGCCGCTAGGATGGATTAGGTAAAATATAAGATACAGACTGCAAAGGCAGTCTGTATCTTCAGAGATAAACTAAACTGTCAGTTAGGACATTCATACACAGTGATCTCGCACTGTATAGCGCGGGATCACTGTGTATTTACAGAGCCGCGGGCAAAGGCTCATGGGAGCCCTTCCCGCCGCTCGGCATGCCGGGAGTTTCCTGTCGCGCGCCGGCTCTTTTGAAAAGAGCCGGCGCGCGACAGTGAACGGAAATGCAAATATATTAAAAACCCGGCAAAAAAATTGATTAATTATAGTTACAAAAATGTATTAAAAATTAAATGTTATTAAATGGAGCAATAAAAAAAAAACAACATTTGCCCGTGATTGGTTCTCTTTAATGAACTAGCCAGCTTTGCCAAGGGAGAAATCATCTTAGGAGGCGATCTTAATATCCCCCTTAATCCACTATCAGATACTTCATCTGGCAAAACTAAAATAGCTCACAGAAAGATCAGAGCATTACAAAATGCTTTGAGGGACCTTAGGTTGTTTGATACTTGGAAAATCAGCAACCCAACCTTAAGAGACTTCACGCACTTCTCGGCGCCGACAAACACATATAGCAGAATCGACTATATATTTGCCTCACATTCGGTGTTAAACTATGTAAAAGACTCAACAATTGGCAATTCCTTTCTCTCGGATCACGCACCCGTCTACACCACTTTCAACTTACTGCCCCAATAAAATCTCGCGGCCATGTGGAGATTAAATGAATCTCTCCTTGAGGACCAGGTTTGTGTGGAGGCCCTATTGAGCTTTTTTGATATATTTAAGGAAGCTCATGAACGTGACCCCACAGCTGTGACCTTTCAATGGGAGGCCTTCAAAGCCTCCACTAGAGGAGTGCTTATCTAACATGGAGCGAGATTGAAAAGGGAAAACACCAAACAATTAAATAGTTTATTTAGTAAATTACATAATTTGGAATCCGCCCACAAGGAATCTTTACGTAGACAGACCCTTTTGGAAATAAAGGATGTTCTACACAAACAATACAAGAAAGCTGTACAGGTTTGTGGGAAGATTTTTTATACATACAGTAATAAACCCAGCAAATTTTTAGCGAATGCCCTCAAAAATAAAAGCAAATTTAATACTATTCCTTCCATTACTACCCCCGAAGGGAATTTAACATACAACACAGGGGAAATCTCTAGAACCTTCAAAGATTTCTATGATAACCTGTATCAATTGCCTACACCGAAACACTCCCGAGCCCAAACACACACCCAACGAACGGATGAACTCACTGATTATGTAAATAAAACCGCACTCCCTACCATTTCAGCGGAAACTAAAGCACAATTAGAGGAACCATTTACGAACGACGAAATTAAAGAAATCATTAAAAATCTCCCCACAGGGAAAAGCCCAGGACCAGATGGTTATACTGCAGCCTTGTATAAGAAATTCTCAGATAGAATTACCCCTTTACTAGTTAAAATGTTCAATTCGATTACGGACAAACAAAAATTCGCCCCAGCCTTTCTAGAGGCCATTATAACGGTGCTTCCAAAGGAAGGGAAAGACCCAAACTTCTGTGGAAATTATAGACCTATATCACTCCTGAACACAGACACAAAGATTTATGCGAAAGCATTAGCAAACAGGCTTTCGGGACTCCTTGAATCTCTAGTCGATCCGGACCAAGTGGGCTTCGTCCCTAATAGGGAAGCAAGGGACAACACTCTCAGAGCATTTGCACTTGCCAACTACGCCCACAATAAGAAACTTCAAACAGTAATACTGGCGCTAGATGCAGAAAAGGCCTTCGACCGGATCGACTGGAGATTCATGGAGGCTACTCTAAAACAGATTGGATTAGGCCCCATTCTACTTCATAAGATTAAAGCCCTTTACTCCAACCCCCATGCCAAAATCAAAATTAATGGCACCCTATCTGAAACAATCCACATTAAAAATGGTACCCGCCAGGGCTGTCCTCTTTTCCCCCTACTATACGTTTTGTGCATGGAACACCTTCTCAACGCAATTAGGCTGAATCCCGATATAGGTGGCATTCAGGTAGGGGACAGAAGACATATCTGCTCAGCTTATGCTGATGACCTGCTTCTTTTCCTGACAAAACCGCATACCTCTCTCCCCTCCCTGCTCGCCACTATTAAAGAATTCTCGACCTTTAGTAACTACAAATTAAATCTAAAAAAATGCAAAGCTCTATGTATAGCGATTCCAGACAACATAAAAGCCAATTTAAAGGAAAATTTCCAATTTAAATGGAACGACTCATCACTCAGATACTTAGGTACTCATATTACTACCTCGCCCAATGACATAATAAAGAAAAATTTCACCCCTCTACTCCAAAAAATAAAAGAAGACTTATTGCTATGGGACAAAAAAGACTTATCTTTAGTGGGCAGGATTAACACTTTAAAAATGAATGTTATCCCAAGAATCTTATACCTATTCCAGACAGTACCGGCAGTCCTAACAAACACATACCTCAATAAAATGAATTCAATCCTTTCCAAATTCATTTGGTCGAACAAGCCTCCAAGGATCGCTACTAGAATACTAATGAGACCAAAACTGGAAGGAGGCTTGGCTTTTCCAAGTTGTAAATTATATTATTGGGCGTCAGTTTTGACTAGAGTCCTAGACTGCTTTCATAATAGGCAGAAGAAACTTTGGGTTAACCTAGAATACACGATCAATAATATAGATCCGACTGCTATCCTTTGGACAACGAAAGAGTCACTTAAATTATATAAAGCTCTCTCATGCTCACCCATCAGCGCCTCTATTGTAGCTCTAACAAACTCCATAAAACACTCCCACAATCCTCTATTTAAAGCAAATGGCCCCCTTATTCCCTTAGGCAATAACTATAGCTTCCTTCCAGCGCTCCACAAACACTCCTTTCTAGGAATGCCAACAAACGCGGGTATTACTTTTCACTCTCTCATGGAAAAAGGAGAAATTAGTCCTTTAGAGGAAATTCCCCACAAAGAGGAAAGGACACACATGCTCAAACAAGACATAGTTCGCCAATACGACCAACTTCTTGCATTCTTTTATAGGCAAAAAAATTTACTACAACTAAATAGAAGTCTTATGCCCTTTGAAAAGCTCTGTGTCTCTGGCTCTCCCACCACAAAAGCAATCTCTAAAATCTACAACCTACTCCTGGAAGAGGTTTGCAACGCTCCCCCAGACTATCTGATCAGCTGGGAAAAAGAATTGAATACATCTTTCTCAGCTGAAGAGATGAACATTGCTTTTCACATGGCCCACAAAACTTCGATATCCTGCAGCGTCCAGGAGAGAAATTTTAAACTTCTCTCCAGGTGGTACACGGTTCCATCCAAGATAGCAAATATGTACCCGTCTGCAGACAATACATGCTGGAGGTGTGGGAGAGACAGAGGCACCATGCTACATATTTGGTGGAAATGCTCTGCCTTACTGGGCTTTTGGCCCTCAATAGTCTCTACAACTAATCTCTTACTAGATCACAAGATCTCCAACACTCCACAACACGTTTTATTATCCATGATCCCTGGGCATACACACAGCAACAGTAACTCGATTGTGGGCTTCCTTTTGGTCGCTGCTAGGACAGTTTTGGCGAGGAAATTGAAGTCCACAATCCCCCCCACCTTGGGGGAATGGATCGAGGAAGTAGATAAACTCCACAGGCTAGAGGAATTGGTCGCTGAGGACTCACAAAACAACAGGAAATTCTACAATACATGGCAGGCCTGGACTTCCTTCAAGGAGTCCCCCTCGTTCCACTCCATTAACACACATTAAGCACCCACTCTTTTTGAGGTTAGAGTTCAATTACGATTCTTCCAATTCTTTATGGACGACTCTATGCAGAATGGACGCTCTCGGTGATGTCGGGGGACTACTTGCCACTTGGCATATGTAAGCACACAAGTGGTTGGTTCTCGGATTCAAGATTCCACCTCCTTCCTACCCAATATCTCCTTTCCCCTCCTCTTCTCTTCCCCCCCCCCTTCCTCCCTCCTTTCCCCTTTCAACTTGTTTTCTTCTTTCCTTTCCCCCATTATATTACTCCAGTTTGGCTTGCTTACTATTTCGATATATTAACAAGTTTTGTAAGTGATTTCTCCATTCTGAGAGACTTATTCTGATAATTTTTATTATTATTTTTGTTTCAATAAAAACTAAATTTGAAAGAAAAGGATTGGTTTACTCATTTTGAACACAATAACTCTGTGGAGTTTTTGTGTTCACAGGCCTCCTCCTCCCCTTCAGCCTGCCTGACCCTCTCCAAAAATTTGACAATTTAACATTTTTCTGCTTGTTTCTTTTTGTAAAATGCAAACAGTCAACTTCCCATATGCTGCAATCCTGCAATACCTTCCTCGACCCCTCTCTTATGCATTAAAATAGTATGAACCCCCCAGTTGTAAGGTTATTGAAAAAAATAGACACCCTAAACTAAGAGTAAAATTATGACCGAGATTTTACCCTTCATACATTTTTACTATCAGTCATACATACATTTTTTAATACTCCTTGTAGAATAATTATATTAAATGCAATTTTTTATTTAATACTCTACTTTACATTGCATACTTTCACACTATAACCCTCTACAATATATGCAAATGTGGTTAAATCACAAGCACTTTCTAAGAATCCTTTCATACACTGTTTCTATTACTCATACACACATTTATACTCCTAAAAACTTAGTACTGAATAATGGCAGCATATAAGAAAAGGACTGGTTTACTCATTTTGAACACAATAAGTCTGTGGAGTTATTGTGTTCACAGGCCTCCTCCTCCCCTTCAGCCTGCCTGACCCTCTCCAAAAATTTGACAATTTAACATTTTTCTGCTTGTTTCTTTTTGTAAAATGCAAACAGTCAACTTCCCATATGCTGCAATACTGCAATACCTTCCTCTACCCCTCTCTTATGCATTAAAATAGTATGATCCTCCCACTTGTAAGGTTATTGAAAAAATAGACACCCTGAACCAAGAGTAAAATTATGACCGACATTTTACCCTTCATACATTTTTTACTATCAGTCATACATACATTTTTTTAATACTCCTTGTAGAATAATTATATTAAATGCAATTTTTTATTTAATACTCTACTTTACATTGCACACTTTCACACTATAACCCTCTACAATATATGCAAATGTGGTTAAAACACAAGCACTTTCTGAGAACCCTTTCATACACTGTTTCTATTACTCATACACACATTTATACTCCTAAAAACTTAGTACTGAAGAATGGCAGCATATAAGAAAAGGACTGGTTTACTCATTTTGAACACAATAAGTCTGTGGAGTTATTGTGTTCACAGGCCTCCTCCTCCCCTTCAGCCTGCCTGACCCTCTCCAAAAATTTGACAATTTAACATTTTTCTGCTTGTTTCTTTTTGTAAAAAGCAAACAGTCAACTTCCCAATGCTGCCATCCTGCAATACCTTCCTCTACCCCTCTCTTATGTATTAAAACAGTATGAACCTCCCACTTCTATAGTTTTTGAAAAAATTGACACCCTGAACTAAGAGTAAAATTATGACCTACATATTACCTGTCATACATTTTTACTATAAGTCATACATACATTTTTTTAATACTCCTTGTAGAATAATTATATTTAATGCAATTTTTTATTTAATACTCTACTTTACATTGCACACTTTCACACTATAACCCTCTACAATACATGTAAATGTGGTTAAATCACAAGCACTTTCTGAGAACCTTTTCATACACCTTTTCTATTACTTATACACACATTTATGCTCCTAAAAACTTAGTACTGAAGAATGGCAGAATATAAGAAAAGGACTGGTTTACTCATTTTGAACACAATAACTCTGTGGAGTTATTGTGTTCACAGGCCTCCTCCTCCCCTTCAGCCTGCCTGACCCTCTCCAAAAATTTGACAATTTAACATTTTTCTGCTTGTTTCTTTATGTAAAATGCAAACAGTCAACTTCCCATATGCTGCAATACTGCAATACCTTCCTCTACCCCTCTCTTATGCATTAAAATAGTATGATCCTCCCACTTGTAAGGTTATTGAAAAAATAGACACCCTGAAGCAAGAGTAAAATTATGACCTACATTTTACCCTTCATACATTTTTACTATGAGTTATACATACATTTTTTTTAATACTCCTTGTAGAATAATTATATTAAATGCAATTTTTTATTTAATACTCTACTTTACATTGCACACTTTCACACTTTAACCCTCTACAATATATGCAAATGTGGTTAAAACACAAGCACTTTCTGAGAACCCTTTCATACACTGTTTCTATTACTCATACACACATTTATACTCCTAAAAACTTAGTACTGAAGAATGGCAGCATATAAGAAAAGGACTGGTTTACTCATTTTGAACACAATAAGTCTGTGGAGTTATTGTGTTCACAGGCCTCCTCCTCCCCTTCAGCCTGCCTGACCCTCTCCAAAAATTTGACAATTTAACATTTTTCTGCTTGTTTCTTTTTGTAAAAAGCAAACAGTCAACTTCCCAATACTGCCATCCTGCAATACCTTCCTCTACCCCTCTCTTATGTATTAAAACAGTATGAACCTCCCACTTGTATGGTTTTTGAAAAAATTGACACCCTAAACTAAGAGTAAAATTATGACCTACATATTACCTGTCATACATTTTTACTATCAGTCATACATACATTTTTTTAATACTCCTTGTAGAATAATTATATTTAATGCAATTTTTTATTTAATACTCTACTTTACATTGCACACTTTCACACTATAACCCTCTACAATACATGTAAATGTGGTTAAATCACAAGCACTTTCTGAGAACCTTTTCATACACCTTTTCTATTACTCATACACACATTTATACTCCTAAAAACTTAGTACTGAAGAATGGCAGCATATAAGAAAAGGACTGGTTTACTCATTTTGAACACAATAACTCTGGAGTTTTTGTGTTCACAGGCCTCCTCCTCCCCTTCAGCCTGCCTGACTCTCTCCAAAAATTTGACAATTTAACATTTTTCTGCTTGTTTCTTTTTGTAAAATGCAAACAGTCAACTTCCCATATGCTGCAATCCTGCAATACCTTCCTCGACCCCTCTCTTATGCATTAAAATAGTATGAACCTCCCACTTGTAAGGTTATTGAAAAAATAGACACCCTGAACCAAGAGTAAAATTATGACCGAGATTTTACCCTTCATACATTTTTACTATCAGTCATACATACATTTTTTTTAAAACTCCTTGTAGAATAATTATATTAAATGCAATTTTTTATTTAATATTCTACTTTACATTGCATACTTTCACACTATAACCCTCTACAATATATGCAAATGTGGTTAAATCACAAGCACTTTCTAAGAACCCTTTCATACACTGTTTCTATTACTCATACACACATTTATACTCCTAAAAACTTAGTACTGAAGAATGGCAGCATATAAGAAAAGGACTGGTTTACTCATTTTGAACACAATAAGTCTGTGGAGTTATTGTGTTCACAGGCCTCCTCCTCCCCTTCAGCCTGCCTGACCCTCTCCAAAAATTTGACAATTTAACATTTTTCTGCTTGTTTCTTTTTGTAAAAAGCAAACAGTCAACTTCCCAATACTGTCATCCTGCAATACCTTCCTCTACCCCTCTCTTATGTATTAAAACAGTATGAACCTCCCACTTGTATGGTTTTTGAAAAAATTGACACCCTGAACTAAGAGTAAAATTATGACCTACATATTACCTGTCATACATTTTTACTATCAGTCATACATACATTTTTTTAATACTCCTTGTAGAATAATTATATTTAATGCAATTTTTTATTTAATACTCTACTTTACATTGCACACTTTCACACTATAACCCTCTACAATACATGTAAATGTGGTTAAATCACAAGCACTTTCTGAGAACCTTTTCATACACCTTTTCTATTACTTATACACACATTTATACTCCTAAAAACTTAGTACTGAAGAATGGCAGAATATAAGAAAAGGACTGGTTTACTCATTTTGAACACAATAACTCTGTGGAGTTTTTGTGTTCACAGGCCTCCTCCTCCCCTTCAGCCTGCCTGACCCTCTCCAAAAATTTGACAATTTAACATTTTTCTGCTTGTTTCTTTATGTAAAAAGCAAACAGTCAACTTCCCAATACTGCCATCCTGCAATACCTTCCTCTACCCCTCTCTTATGTATTAAAACAGTATGAACCTCCCACTTGTATGGTTTTTGAAAAAATTGACACCCTGAACTAAGAGTAAAATTATGACCTACATATTACCTGTCATACATTTTTACTATCAGTCATACATACATTTTTTTAATACTCCTTGTAGAATAATTATATTTAATGCAATTTTTTATTTAATACTCTACTTTACATTGCATACTTTCACACTATAACCCTCTACAATATATGCAAATGTGGTTAAATCACAAGCACTTTCTAAGAACCCTTTCATACACTGTTTCTATTACTCATACACACATTTATACTCCTAAAAACTTAGTACTGAAGAATGGCAGCATATAAGAAAAGGACTGGTTTACTCATTTTGAACACAATAAGTCTGTGGAGTTATTGTGTTCACAGGCCTCCTCCTCCCCTTCAGCCTGCCTGACCCTCTCCAAAAATTTGACAATTTAACATTTTTCTGCTTGTTTCTTTTTGTAAAAAGCAAACAGTCAACTTCCCAATGCTGCCATCCTGCAATACCTTCCTCTACCCCTCTCTTATGTATTAAAACAGTATGAACCTCCCACTTCTATAGTTTTTGAAAAAATTGACACCCTGAACTAAGAGTAAAATTATGACCTACATATTACCTGTCATACATTTTTACTATAAGTCATACATACATTTTTTTAATACTCCTTGTAGAATAATTATATTTAATGCAATTTTTTATTTAATACTCTACTTTACATTGCACACTTTCACACTATAACCCTCTACAATACATGTAAATGTGGTTAAATCACAAGCACTTTCTGAGAACCTTTTCATACACCTTTTCTATTACTTATACACACATTTATGCTCCTAAAAACTTAGTACTGAAGAATGGCAGAATATAAGAAAAGGACTGGTTTACTCATTTTGAACACAATAACTCTGTGGAGTTATTGTGTTCACAGGCCTCCTCCTCCCCTTCAGCCTGCCTGACCCTCTCCAAAAATTTGACAATTTAACATTTTTCTGCTTGTTTCTTTATGTAAAATGCAAACAGTCAACTTCCCATATGCTGCAATACTGCAATACCTTCCTCTACCCCTCTCTTATGCATTAAAATAGTATGATCCTCCCACTTGTAAGGTTATTGAAAAAATAGACACCCTGAAGCAAGAGTAAAATTATGACCGACATTTTACCCTTCATACATTTTTACTATGAGTTATACATACATTTTTTTTAATACTCCTTGTAGAATAATTATATTAAATGCAATTTTTTATTTAATACTCTACTTTACATTGCACACTTTCACACTTTAACCCTCTACAATATATGCAAATGTGGTTAAAACACAAGCACTTTCTGAGAACCCTTTCATACACTGTTTCTATTACTCATACACACATTTATACTCCTAAAAACTTAGTACTGAAGAATGGCAGCATATAAGAAAAGGACTGGTTTACTCATTTTGAACACAATAAGTCTGTGGAGTTATTGTGTTCACAGGCCTCCTCCTCCCCTTCAGCCTGCCTGACCCTCTCCAAAAATTTGACAATTTAACATTTTTCTGCTTGTTTCTTTTTGTAAAAAGCAAACAGTCAACTTCCCAATACTGCCATCCTGCAATACCTTCCTCTACCCCTCTCTTATGTATTAAAACAGTATGAACCTCCCACTTGTATGGTTTTTGAAAAAATTGACACCCTGAACTAAGAGTAAAATTATGACCTACATATTACCTGTCATACATTTTTACTATCAGTCATACATACATTTTTTTAATACTCCTTGTAGAATAATTATATTTAATGCAATTTTTTATTTAATACTCTACTTTACATTGCACACTTTCACACTATAACCCTCTACAATACATGTAAATGTGGTTAAATCACAAGCACTTTCTGAGAACCCTTTCATACACCTTTTCTATTACTCATACACACATTTATACTCCTAAAAACTTAGTACTGAAGAATGGCAGCATATAAGAAAAGGACTGGTTTACTCATTTTGAACACAATAACTCCACAGACTTATTGTGTTCAAAGGCCTCCTCCTCCCCTTCAGCCTGCCTGACCCTCTCCAAAAATTTGACAATTTAACATTTTTCTGCTTGTTTCTTTTTGTAAAATGCAAACAGTCAACTTCCCATATGCTGCAATCCTGCAATACCTTCCTCGACCCCTCTCTTATGCATTAAAATAGTATGAACCTCCCACTTGTAAGGTTATTGAAAAAATAGACACCCTGAACCAAGAGTAAAATTATGACCGAGATTTTACCCTTCATACATTTTTACTATCAGTCATACATACATTTTTTTAATACTCCTTGTAGAATAATTATATTAAATGCAATTTTTTATTTAATATTCTACTTTACATTGCATACTTTCACACTATAACCCTCTACAATATATGCAAATGTGGTTAAATCACAAGCACTTTCTAAGAACCCTTTCATACACTGTTTCTATTACTCATACACACATTTATACTCCTAAAAACTTAGTACTGAAGAATGGCAGCATATAAGAAAAGGACTGGTTTACTAATTTTGAACACAATAAGTCTGTGGAGTTATTGTGTTCACAGGCCTCCTCCTCCCCTTCAGCCTGCCTGACCCTCTCCAAAAATTTGACAATTTAACATTTTTCTGCTTGTTTCTTTATGTAAAAAGCAAACAGTCAACTTCCCAATACTGTCATCCTGCAATACCTTCCTCTACCCCTCTCTTATGTATTAAAACAGTATGAACCTCCCACTTGTATGGTTTTTGAAAAAATTGACACCCTGAACTAAGAGTAAAATTATGACCTACATATTACCTGTCATACATTTTTACTATCAGTCATACATACATTTTTTTAATACTCCTTGTAGAATAATTATATTTAATGCAATTTTTTATTTAATACTCTACTTTACATTGCACACTTTCACACTATAACCCTCTACAATACATGTAAATGTGGTTAAATCACAAGCACTTTCTGAGAACCTTTTCATACACCTTTTCTATTACTAATACACACATTTATACTCCTAAAAACTTAGTACTGAAGAATGGCAGCATATAAGAAAAGGACTGGTTTACTCATTTTGAACACAATAACTCCACAGACTTATTGTGTTCACAGGCCTCCTCCTCCCCTTCAGCCTGCCTGACCCTCTCCAAAAATTTGACAATTTAACATTTTTCTGCTTGTTTCTTTTTGTAAAAAGCAAACAGTCAACTTCCCAATACTGCCATCCTGCAATACCTTCCTCTACCCCTCTCTTATGTATTAAAACAGTATGAACCTCCCACTTGTATGGTTTTTGAAAAAATTGACACCCTGAACTAAGAGTAAAATTATGACCTACATATTACCTGTCATACATTTTTACTATCAGTCATACATACATTTTTTTAATACTCCTTGTAGAATAATTATATTTAATGCAATTTTTTATTTAATACTCTACTTTACATTGCATACTTTCACACTATAACCCTCTACAATATATGCAAATGTGGTTAAATCACAAGCACTTTCTAAGAACCCTTTCATACACTGTTTCTATTACTCATACACACATTTATACTCCTAAAAACTTAGTACTGAAGAATGGCAGCATATAAGAAAAGGACTGGTTTACTCATTTTGAACACAATAAGTCTGTGGAGTTATTGTGTTCACAGGCCTCCTCCTCCCCTTCAGCCTGCCTGACCCTCTCCAAAAATTTGACAATTTAACATTTTTCTGCTTGTTTCTTTATGTAAAATGCAAACAGTCAACTTCCCATATGCTGCAATACTGCAATACCTTCCTCTACCCCTCTCTTATGCATTAAAATAGTATGATCCTCCCACTTGTAAGGTTATTGAAAAAATAGACACCCTGAACCAAGAGTAAAATTATGACCGACATTTTACCCTTCATACATTTTTACTATCAGTCATACATACATTTTTTTAATACTCCTTGTAGAATAATTATATTAAATGCAATTTTTTATTTAATACTCTACTTTACATTGCACACTTTCACACTTTAACCCTCTACAATATATGCAAATGTGGTTAAAACACAAGCACTTTCTGAGAACCCTTTCATACACTGTTTCTATTACTCATACACACATTTATACTCCTAAAAACTTAGTACTGAAGAATGGCAGCATATAAGAAAAGGACTGGTTTACTCATTTTGAACACAATAAGTCTGTGGAGTTATTGTGTTCACAGGCCTCCTCCTCCCCTTCAGCCTGCCTGACCCTCTCCAAAAATTTGACAATTTAACATTTTTCTGCTTCTTTCTTTTTGTAAAAAGCAAACAGTCAACTTCCCAATACTGCCATCCTGCAATACCTTCCTCTACCCCTCTCTTATGAATTAAAACAGTATGAACCTCCCACTTGTATGGTTTTTGACAAAAATTGACACCCTGAACCAAGTGTAAAATTATGACGGAGATTTTACCCTTCATACATTTTTACTATCAGTCATACATACATTTTTTTATAACTCCTTGTAGAATAATTATATTAAATGCAATTTTTTATTTAATACTCTACTTTACATTGCATACTTTCACACTATAACCCTCTACAATATATGCAAATGTGGTTAAATCACAAGCACTTTCTAAGAACCCTTTCATACACTGTTTCTATTACTCATACACACATTTATACTCCTAAAAACTTAGTACTGAAGAATGGCAGCATATAAGAAAATGACTGGTTTACTCATTTTGAACACAATAAGTCTGTGGAGTTATTGTGTTTACAGGCCTCCTCCTCCCCTTCAGCCTGCCTGACCCTCTCCAAAAATTTGACAATTTAACATTTTTCTGCTTGTTTCTTTTTGTAAAAAGCAAACAGTCAACTTCCCAATACTGCCATCCTGCAATACCTTCCTCTACCCCTCTCTTATGTATTAAAACAGTATGAACCTCCCACTTGTATGGTTTTTGAAAAAATTGACACCCTGAACTAAGAGTAAAATTATGACCTACATATTACCTGTCATACATTTTTACTATCAGTCATACATACATTTTTTTAATACTCCATGTAGAATAATTATATTTAATGCAATTTTTTATTTAATACTCTACTTTACATTGCACACTTTCACACTATAACCCTCTACAATACATGTTAATGTGGTTAAATCACAAGCACTTTCTGAGAACCTTTTCATACACCTTTTCTATTACTAATACACACATTTATACTCCTAAAAACTTAGTACTGAAGAATGGCAGCATATAAGAAAAGGACTGGTTTACTCATTTTGAACACAATAAGTCTGTGGAGTTATTGTGTTCACAGGCCTCCTCCTCCCCTTCAGCCTGCCTGACCCTCTCCAAAAATTTGACAATTTAACATTTTTCTGCTTGTTTCTTTATGTAAAATGCAAACAGTCAACTTCCCATATGCTGCAATACTGCAATACCTTCCTCTACCCCTCTCTTATGCATTAAAATAGTATGATCCTCCCACTTGTAAGGTTATTGAAAAAATAGACACCCTGAACCAAGAGTAAAATTATGACCGATATTTTACCCTTCATACACTTTTACTATTAGTCATACATACATTTTTTTTAATACTCCTTGTAGAATAATTATATTAAATGCAATTTTTTATTTAATACTCTACTTTACATTGCACACTTTCACACTATAACCCCCTACAATATATGCAAATGTGGGTAAAACACAAGCACTTTCTGAGAACCCTTTCATACACTGTTTCTATTACTCATACACACATTTATACTCCTAAAAAATTAGTATTGAAGAATGGCAGCATATAAGAAAAGGACTGGTTTACTCATTTTGAACACAATAAGTCTGTGGAGTTATTGTGTTCACAGGCCTCCTCCTCCCCTTCAGCCTGCCTGACCCTCTCCAAAAATTTGACAATTTAACATTTTTCTGCTTGTTTCTTTTTGTAAAAAGCAAACAGTCAACTTCCCAATACTGCCATCCTGCAATACCTTTCTCTACCCCTCTCTTATGTATTAAAACAGTATGAACCTTCCACTTGTATGGTTTTTGAAAAAATTGACACCCTGAACTAAGAGTAAAATTATGACCTACATATTACCTGTCATACATTTTTACTATCAGTCATACATACATTTTTTTAATACTCCATGTAGAATAATTATATTTAATGCAATTTTTTATTTAATACTCTACTTTACATTGCACACTTTCACACTATAACCCCCTACAATATATGCAAATGTGGGTAAAACACAAGCACTTTCTGAGAACCCTTTCATACACTGTTTCTATTACTCATACACACATTTATACTCCTAAAAACTTAGTACTGAAGAATGGCAGCATATAAGAAAAGGACTGGTTTACTCATTTTGAACACAATAAGTCTGTGGAGTTATTGTGTTCACAGGCCTCCTCCTCCCCTTCAGCCTGCCTGACCCTCTCCAAAAATTTGACAATTTAACATTTTTCTGCTTGTTTCTTTATGTAAAAAGCAAACAGTCAACTTCCCAATACTGCCATCCTGCAATACCTTCCTCCACCCCTCTCTTATGTATTAAAACAGTATGAACCTCCCACTTGTATGGTTTTTGAAAAAATTGACACCCTGAACTAAGAGTAAAATTATGACCTACATATTACCTGTCATACATTTTTACTATCAGTCATACATACATTTTTTTAATACTCCATGTAGAATAATTATATTTAATGCAATTTTTTATTTAATACTCTACTTTACATTGCACATTTTCACACTATAACCCCCTACAATATATGCAAATGTGGGTAAAACACAAGCACTTTCTGAGAACCCTTTCATACACTGTTTCTATTACTCATACACACATTTATACTCCTAAAAACTTAGTACTGAAGAATGGCAGCATATAAGAAAAGGACTGGTTTACTCATTTTGAACACAATAAGTCTGTGGAGTTATTGTGTTCACAGGCCTGCTCCTCCCCTTCAGCCTGCCTGACCCTCTCCAAAAATTTGACAATTTAACATTTTTCTGCTTGTTTCTTTTTGTAAAAAGCAAACAGTCAACTTCCCAATACTGCCATCCTGCAATACCTTTCTCTACCCCTCTCTTATGTATTAAAACAGTATGAACCTTCCACTTGTATGGTTTTTGAAAAAATTGACACCCTGAACTAAGAGTAAAATTATGACCTACATATTACCTGTCATACATTTTTACTATCAGTCATACATATATTTTTTTAATACTCCTTGTAGAATAATTATATTTAATGCAATTTTTTATTTAATACTCTACTTTACATTGCACACTTTCACACTATAACCCTCTACAATACATGTAAATGTGGTTAAATCACAAGCACTTTCTGAGAACCTTTTCATACACCTTTTCTATTACTAATACACACATTTATACTCCTAAAAACTTAGTACTGAAGAATGGCAGCATATAAGAAAAGGACTGGTTTACTCATTTTGAACACAATAACTCTGTGGAGTTTTTGTGTTCACAGGCCTCCTCCTCCCCTTCAGCCTGCCTGACCCTCTCCAAAAATTTGACAATTTAACATTTTTCTGCTTGTTTCTTTTTGTAAAATGCAAACAGTCAACTTCCCATATGCTGCAATCCTGCAATACCTTCCTCTACCCCTCTCTTATGCATTAAAATAGTATGATCCTCCCACTTGTAAGGTTATTGAAAAAATAGACACCCTGAACCAAGAGTAAAATTATGACCGACATTTTACCCTTCATACATTTTTACTATCAGTCATACATACATTTTTTTTAATACTCCTTGTAGAATAATTATATTAAATGCAATTTTTTATTTAATACTCTACTTTACATTGCATACTTTCACACTTTAACCCTCTACAATATATGCAAATGTGGTTAAAACACAAGCACTTTCTGAGAACCCTTTCATACACTGTTTCTATTACTCATACACACATTTATACTCCTAAAAACTTAGTACTGAAGAATGGCAGCATATAAGAAAAGGACTGGTTTACTAATTTTGAACACAATAAGTCTGTGGAGTTATTGTGTTCACAGGCCTCCTCCTCCCCTTCAGCCTGCCTGACCCTCTCCAAAAATTTGACAATTTAACATTTTTCTGCTTGTTTCTTTTTGTAAAAAGCAAACAGTCAACTTCCCAATACTGCCATCCTGCAATACCTTCCTCTACCCCTCTCTTATGTATTAAAACAGTATGAACCTCCCACTTGTATGGTTTTTGAAAAAATTGACACCCTGAACCAAGAGTAAAATTATGACCGACATATTACCCTGTCATACATTTTTACTATCAGTCATACATACATTTTTTTAATACTCCTTGTAGAATAATTATATTAAATGCAATCTTTTATTTAATACTCTACTTTACATTGCATACTTTCACACTATAACCCTCTACAATATATGCAAATGTGGTTAAATCACAAGCACTTTCTAAGAACCCTTTCATACACTGTTTCTATTACTCATACACACATTTATACTCCTAAAAACTTAGTACTGAAGAATGGCAGCATATAAGAAAAGGACTGGTTTACTCATTTTGAACACAATAAGTCTGTGGAGTTATTGTGTTCACAGGCCTCCTCCTCCCCTTCAGCCTGCCTGACCCTCTCCAAAAATTTGACAATTTAACATTTTTCTGCTTGTTTCTTTATGTAAAAAGCAAACAGTCAACTTCCCAATACTGCCATCCTGCAATACCTTCCTCTACCCCTCTCTTATGTATTAAAACAGTATGAACCTCCCACTTGTATGGTTTTTGAAAAAATTGACACCCTGAACTAAGAGTAAAATTATGACCTACATATTACCTGTCATACATTTTTACTATCAGTCATACATACATTTTTTTAATACTCCTTGTAGAATAATTATATTTAATGCAATTTTTTATTTAATACTCTACTTTACATTGCACACTTTCACACTATAACCCTCTACAATACATGTAAATGTGGTTAAATCACAAGCACTTTCTGAGAACCTTTTCATACACCTTTTCTATTACTCATACACACATTTATACTCCTAAAAACTTAGTACTGAAGAATGGCAGCATATAAGAAAAGGACTGGTTTACTCATTTTGAACACAATAAGTCTGTGGAGTTATTGTGTTCACAGGCCTCCTCCTCCCCTTCAGCCTGCCTGACCCTCTCCAAAAATTTGACAATTTAACATTTTTCTGCTTGTTTCTTTATGTAAAATGCAAACAGTCAACTTCCCATATGCTGCAATACTGCAATACCTTCCTCTACCCCTCTCTTATGCATTAAAATAGTATGATCCTCCCACTTGTAAGGTTATTGAAAAAATAGACACCCTGAACCAAGAGTAAAATTATGACCGACATTTTTACCCTTCATACATTTTTACTATCAGTCATACATACATTTTTTTAATACTCCTTGTAGAATAATTATATTAAATGCAATTTTTTATTTAATACTCTACTTTACATTGCACACTTTCACACTTTAACCCTCTACAATATATGCAAATGTGGTTAAAACACAAGCACTTTCTGAGAACCCTTTCATACACTGTTTCTATTACTCATACACACATTTATACTCCTAAAAACTTAGTACTGAAGAATGTCAGCATATAAGAAAAGGACTGGTTAACTCATTTTGAACACAATAAGTCTGTGGAGTTATTGTGTTCACAGGCCTCCTCCTCCCCTTCAGCCTGCCTGACCCTCTCCAAAAATTTGACAATTTAACATTTTTCTGCTTGTTTCTTTTTGTAAAAAGCAAACAGTCAACTTCCCAATACTGCCATCCTGCAATACCTTCCTCTACCCCTCTCTTATGTATTAAAACAGTATGAACCTCCCACTTGTATGGTTTTTGAAAAAATTGACACCCTGAACTAAGAGTAAAATTATGACCTACATATTACCTGTCATACATTTTTACTATCAGTCATACATACATTTTTTTAATACTCCTTGTAGAATAATTATATTTAATGCAATTTTTTATTTAATACTCTACTTTACATTGCACACTTTCACACTATAACCCTCTACAATATATGCAAATGTGGTTAAAACACAAGCACTTTCTGAGAACCCTTTCATACACTGTTTCTATTACTCATACACACATTTATACTCCTAAAAACTTAGTACTGAAGAATGGCAGCATATAAGAAAAGGACTGGTTTACTCATTTTGAACACAATAAGTCTGTGGAGTTATTGTGTTCACAGGCCTCCTCCTCCCCTTCAGCCTGCCTGACCCTCTCCAAAAATTTGACAATTTAACATTTTTCTGCTTGTTTCTTTTTGTAAAAAGCAAACAGTCAACTTCCCAATACTGCCATCCTGCAATACCTTCCTCTACCCCTCTCTTATGTATTAAAACAGTATGAACCTCCCACTTGTATGGTTTTTGAAAAAATTGACACCCTGAACTAAGAGTAAAATTATGACCTACATATTACCTGTCATACATTTTTACTATAAGTCATACATACATTTTTTTAATACTCCTTGTAGAATAATTATATTTAATGCAATTTTTTATTTAATACTCTACTTTACATTGCACACTTTCACACTATAACCCTCTACAATACATGTAAATGTGGTTAAATCACAAGCACTTTCTGAGAACCTTTTCATACACCTTTTCTATTACTCATACACACATTTATACTCCTAAAAACTTAGTACTGAAGAATGGCAGCATATAAGAAAAGGACTGGTTTACTCATTTTGAACACAATAAGTCTGTGGAGTTATTGTGTTCACAGGCCTCCTCCTCCCCTTCAGCCTGCCTGACCCTCTCCAAAAATTTGACAATTTAACATTTTTCTGCTTGTTTCTTTTGTAAAATGCAAACAGTCAACTTCCCATATGCTGCAATCCTGCAATACCTTCCTCTACCCCTCTCTTATGCATTAAAATAGTATGATCCTCCCAGTTGTAAGGTTATTGAAAAAATAGACACCCTGAACCAAGAGTAAAATTATGACCGACATTTTACCCTTCATACATTTTTACTATCAGTCATACATACATTTTTTTAATACTCCTTGTAGAATAATTATATTTAATGCAATTTTTTATTTAATACTCTACTTTACATTGCACACTTTCACACTATAACCCTCTACAATATATGCAAATGTGGTTAAATCACAAGCACTTTCTAAGAACCCTTTCATACACTGTTTCTATTACTCATACACACATTTATACTCCTAAAAACTTAGTACTGAAGAATGGCAGCATATAAGAAAAGGACTGGTTTACTCATTTTGAACACAATAAGTCTGTGGAGTTATTGTGTTCACAGGCCTCCTCCTCCCCTTCAGCCTGCCTGACCCTCTCCAAAAATTTGACAATTTAACATTTTTCTGCTTGTTTCTTTTTGTAAAAAGCAAACAGTCAACTTCCCAATACTGCCATCCTGCAATACCTTCCTCTACCCCTCTCTTATGTATTAAAACAGTATGAACCTCCCACTTGTATGGTTTTTGAAAAAATTGACACCCTGAACTAAGAGTAAAATTATGACCTACATATTACCTGTCATACATTTTTACTATAAGTCATACATACATTTTTTTAATACTCCTTGTAGAATAATTATATTTAATGCAATTTTTTATTTAATACTCTACTTTACATTGCACACTTTCACACTATAACCCTCTACAATACATGTAAATGTGGTTAAATCACAAGCACTTTCTGAGAACCTTTTCATACACCTTTTCTATTACTCATACACACATTTATACTCCTAAAAACTTAGTACTGAAGAATGGCAGCATATAAGAAAAGGACTGGTTTACTCATTTTGAACACAATAAGTCTGTGGAGTTATTGTGTTCACAGGCCTCCTCCTCCCCTTCAGCCTGCCTGACCCTCTCCAAAAATTTGACAATTTAACATTTTTCTGCTTGTTTCTTTTTGTAAAATGCAAACAGTCAACTTCCCATATGCTGCAATCCTGCAATACCTTCCTCTACCCCTCTCTTATGCATTAAAATAGTATGATCCTCCCACTTGTAAGGTTATTGAAAAAATAGACACCCTGAACCAAGAGTAAAATTATGACCGACATTTTACCCTTCATACATTTTTACTATCAGTCATACATACATTTTTTTAATACTCCTTGTAGAATAATTATATTAAATGCAATTTTTTATTTAATACTCTACTTTACATTGCACACTTTCACACTATAACCCTCTACAATACATGTAAATGTGGTTAAATCACAAGCACTTTCTGAGAACCCTTTCATACACCGTTTCTATTACTCATACACACATTTATACTCCTAAAAACTTAGTACTGAAGAATGGCAGCATATAAGAAAAGGACTGGTTTACTCATTTTGAACACAATAAGTCTGTGGAGTTATTGTGTTCACAGGCCTCCTCCTCCCCTTCAGCCTGCCTGACCCTCTCCAAAAATTTGACAATTTAACATTTTTCTGCTTGTTTCTTTTGTAAAAATGCAAACAGTCAACTTCCCAATACTGCCATCCTGCAATACCTTCCTCTACCCCTCTCTTATGTATTAAAACAATATGAACCTCCCACTTGTATGGTTTTTGAAAAAATTGACACCCTGAACCAAGAGTAAAATTATGACCGACATTTTACCCTTCATACATTTTTACTATCAGTCATACATACATTTTTTTAATACTCCTTGTAGAATAATTATATTAAATGCAATTTTTTATTTAATACTCTACTTTACATTGCACTACTTTCACACTATAACCCTCTACAATATATGCAAATGTGGTTAAATCACAAGCACTTTCTGAGAACCCTTTCATACACTGTTTCTATTACTCATACACACATTTATACTCCTAAAAACTTAGTACTGAAGAATGGCAGCATATAAGAAAAGGACTGGTTTACTCATTTTGAACACAATAAGTCTGTGGAGTTATTGTGTTCACAGGCCTCCTCCTCCCCTTCAGCCTGCCTGACCCTCTCCAAAAATTTGACAATTTAACATTTTTCTGCTTGTTTCTTTTTGTAAAAAGCAAACAGTCAACTTCCCAATACTGCCATCCTGCAATACCTTCCTCTACCCCTCTCTTATGTATTAAAACAGTATGAACCTCCCACTTGTATGGTTTTTGAAAAAATTGACACCCTGAACTAAGAGTAAAATTATGACCTACATATTACCTGTCATACATTTTTACTATAAGTCATACATACATTTTTTTAATACTCCTTGTAGAATAATTATATTTAATGCAATTTTTTATTTAATACTCTACTTTACATTGCACACTTTCACACTATAACCCTCTACAATACATGTAAATGTGGTTAAATCACAAGCACTTTCTGAGAACCTTTTCATACACCTTTTCTATTACTCATACACACATTTATACTCCTAAAAACTTAGTACTGAAGAATGGCAGCATATAAGAAAAGGACTGGTTTACTCATTTTGAACACAATAAGTCTGTGGAGTTATTGTGTTCACAGGCCTCCTCCTCCCCTTCAGCCTGCCTGACCCTCTCCAAAAATTTGACAATTTAACATTTTTCTGCTTGTTTCTTTATGTAAAATGCAAACAGTCAACTTCCCATATGCTGCAATACTGCAATACCTTCCTCTACCCCTCTCTTATGCATTAAAATAGTATGATCCTCCCAGTTGTAAGGTTATTGAAAAAATAGACACCCTGAACCAAGAGTAAAATTATGACCGACATTTTACCCTTCATACATTTTTACTATCAGTCATACATACATTTTTTTTAATACTCCTTGTAGAATAATTATATTAAATGCAATTTTTTATTTAATACTCTACTTTACATTGCACACTTTCACACTTTAACCCTCTACAATATATGCAAATGTGGTTAAAACACAAGCACTTTCTGAGAACCCTTTCATACACTGTTTCTATTACTCATACACACATTTATACTCCTAAAAACTTTGTACTGAAGAATGGCAGCATATAAGAAAAGGACTGGTTTACTCATTTTGAACACAATAAGTCTGTGGAGTTATTGTGTTCACAGGCCTCCTCCTCCCCTTCAGCCTGCCTGACCCTCTCCAAAAATTTGACAATTTAACATTTTTCTGCTTGTTTCTTTTTGTAAAAAGCAAACAGTCAACTTCCCAATACTGCCATCCTGCAATACCTTCCTCTACCCCTCTCTTATGTATTAAAACAGTATGAACCTCCCACTTGTATGGTTTTTGAAAAAATTGACACCCTGAACTAAGAGTAAAATTATGACCTACATATTACCTGTCATACATTTTTACTATAAGTCATACATACATTTTTTTAATACTCCTTGTAGAATAATTATATTAAATGCAATTTTTTATTTAATACTCTACTTTACATTGCACACTTTCACACTATAACCCTCTACAATACATGTAAATGTGGTTAAATCACAAGCACTTTCTGAGAACCTTTTCATACACCTTTTCTATTACTCATACACACATTTATACTCCTAAAAACTTAGTACTGAAGAATGGCAGCATATAAGAAAAGGACTGGTTTACTCATTTTGAACACAATAAGTCTGTGGAGTTATTGTGTTCACAGGCCTCCTCCTCCCCTTCAGCCTGCCTGACCCTCTCCAAAAATTTGACAATTTAACATTTTTCTGCTTGTTTCTTTATGTAAAATGCAAACAGTCAACTTCCCATATGCTGCAATACTGCAATACCTTCCTCTACCCCTCTCTTATGCATTAAAATAGTATGATCCTCCCAGTTGTAAGGTTATTGAAAAAAAAGGCACCCTGACCTAAGAGTAAAATTATGACCTACATATTACCTGTCATACATTTTTACTATCAGTCATACATACATTTTTTAATACTCCTTGTAGAATAATTATATTTAATGCAATTTTTTATTTAATACTCTACTTTACATTGCACACTTTCACACTATAACCCTCTACAATATATGCAAATGTGGTTAAATCACAAGCACTTTCTAAGAACCCTTTCATACACTGTTTCTATTACTCATACACACATTTATACTCCTAAAAACTTAGTACTGAAGAATGGCAGCATATAAGAAAAGGACTGGTTTACTCATTTTGAACACAATAAGTCTGTGGAGTTATTGTGTTCACAGGCCTCCTCCTCCCCTTCAGCTTGCCTGACCCTCTCCAAAAATTTGACAATTTAACATTTTTCTGCTTGTTTCTTTTTGTAAAAAGCAAACAGTCAACTTCCCAATACTGCCATCCTGCAATACCTTCCTCTACCCCTCTCTTATGTATTAAAACAGTATGAACCTCCCACTTGTATGGTTTTTGAAAAAATTGACACCCTGAACTAAGAGTAAAATTATGACCTACATATTACCTGTCATACATTTTTACTATCAGTCATACATACATTTTTTTAATACTCCTTGTAGAATAATTATATTTAATGCAATTTTTTATTTAATACTCTACTTTACATTGCACACTTTCACACTATAACCCTCTACAATACATGTAAATGTGGTTAAATCACAAGCACTTTCTGAGAACCTTTTCATACACCTTTTCTATTACTCATACACACATTTATACTCCTAAAAACTTAGTACTGAAGAATGGCAGCATATAAGAAAAGGACTGGTTTACTCATTTTGAACACAATAAGTCTGTGGAGTTATTGTGTTCACAGGCCTCCTCCTCCCCTTCAGCCTGCCTGACCCTCTCCAAAAATTTGACAATTTAACATTTTTCTGCTTGTTTCTTTTTGTAAAAAGCAAACAGTCAACTTCCCAATACTGCCATCCTGCAATACCTTCCTCTACCCCTCTCTTATGTATTAAAACAGTATGAACCTCCCACTTGTATGGTTTTTGAAAAAATTGACACCCTGAACTAAGAGTAAAATTATGACCTACATATTACCTGTCATACATTTTTACTATCAGTCATACATACATTTTTTTAATACTCCTTGTAGAATAATTATATTGAATGCAATTTTTTATTTAATACTCTACTTTACATTGCACACTTTCACACTATAACCCTCTACAATACATGTAAATGTGGTTAAATCACAAGCACTTTCTGAGAACCTTTTCATACACCTTTTCTATTACTCATACACACATTTATACTCCTAAAAACTTAGTACTGAAGAATGGCAGCATATAAGAAAAGGACTGGTTTACTCATTTTGAACACAATAAGTCTGTGGAGTTATTGTGTTCACAGGCCTCCTCCTCCCCTTCAGCCTGCCTGACCCTCTCCAAAAATTTGACAATTTAACATTTTTCTGCTTGTTTCTTTTTGTAAAATGCAAACAGTCAACTTCCCATATGCTGCAATACTGCAATACCTTCCTCTACCCCTCTCTTATGTATTAAAACAGTATGAACCTCCCACTTGTATGGTTATTGAAAAAATTGACACCCTGAACTAAGAGTAAAATTATGACCTACATATTACCTGTCATACATTTTTACTATCAGTCATACATACATTTTTTAATACTCCTTGTAGAATAATTATATTTAATGCAATTTTTTATTTAATACTCTACTTTACATTGCACACTTTCACACTATAACCCTCTACAATATATGCAAATGTGGGTAAAACACAAGCACTTTCTGAGAACCCTTTCATACACTGTTTCTATTACTCATACACACATTTATACTCCTAAAAACTTAGTACTGAAGAATGGCAGCATATAAGAAAAGGACTGGTTTACTCATTTTGAACACAATAAGTCTGTGGAGTTATTGTGTTCACAGGCCTCCTCCTCCCCTTCAGCCTGCCTGACCCTCTCCAAAAATTTGACAATTTAACATTTTTCTGCTTGTTTCTTTTTGTAAAAAGCAAACAGTCAACTTCCCAATACTGCCATCCTGCAATACCTTCCTCTACCCCTCTCTTATGTATTAAAACAGTATGAACCTCCCACTTGTATGGTTTTTGAAAAAATTGACACCCTGAACTAAGAGTAAAATTATGACCTACATATTACCTGTCATACATTTTTACTATCAGTCATACATACATTTTTTTAATACTCCTTGTAGAATAATTATATTTAATGCAATTTTTTATTTAATACTCTACTTTACATTGCACACTTTCACACTATAACCCTCTACAATACATGTAAATGTGGTTAAATCACAAGCACTTTCTGAGAACCTTTTCATACACCTTTTCTATTACTCATACACACATTTATACTCCTAAAAACTTAGTACTGAAGAATGGCAGCATATAAGAAAAGGACTGGTTTACTCATTTTGAACACAATAAGTCTGTGGAGTTATTGTGTTCACAGGCCTCCTCCTCCCCTTCAGCCTGCCTGACCCTCTCCAAAAATTTGACAATTTAACATTTTTCTGCTTGTTTCTTTTGTAAAATGCAAACAGTCAACTTCCCATATGCTGCAATACTGCAATACCTTCCTCTACCCCTCTCTTATGCATTAAAATAGTATGATCCTCCCAGTTGTAAGGTTATTGAAAAAAAAGGCACCCTGACCTAAGAGTAAAATTATGACCTACATATTACCTGTCATACATTTTTACTATCAGTCATACATACATTTTTTAATACTCCTTGTAGAATAATTATATTTAATGCAATTTTTTATTTAATACTCTACTTTACATTGCACACTTTCACACTATAACCCTCTACAATATATGCAAATGTGGTTAAATCACAAGCACTTTCTAAGAACCCTTTCATACACTGTTTCTATTACTCATACACACATTTATACTCCTAAAAACTTAGTACTGAAGAATGGCAGCATATAAGAAAAGGACTGGTTTACTCATTTTGAACACAATAAGTCTGTGGAGTTATTGTGTTCACAGGCCTCCTCCTCCCCTTCAGCCTGCCTGACCCTCTCCAAAAATTTGACAATTTAACATTTTTCTGCTTGTTTCTTTTTGTAAAAAGCAAACAGTCAACTTCCCAATACTGCCATCCTGCAATACCTTCCTCTACCCCTCTCTTATGTATTAAAACAGTATGAACCTCCCACTTGTATGGTTTTTGAAAAAATTGACACCCTGAACTAAGAGTAAAATTATGACCTACATATTACCTGTCATACATTTTTACTATCAGTCATACATACATTTTTTTAATACTCCTTGTAGAATAATTATATTTAATGCAATTTTTTATTTAATACTCTACTTTACATTGCACACTTTCACACTATAACCCTCTACAATACATGTAAATGTGGTTAAATCACAAGCACTTTCTGAGAACCTTTTCATACACCTTTTCTATTACTCATACACACATTTATACTCCTAAAAACTTAGTACTGAAGAATGGCAGCATATAAGAAAAGGACTGGTTTACTCATTTTGAACACAATAAGTCTGTGGAGTTATTGTGTTCACAGGCCTCCTCCTCCCCTTCAGCCTGCCTGACCCTCTCCAAAAATTTGACAATTTAACATTTTTCTGCTTGTTTCTTTTGTAAAAAGCAAACAGTCAACTTCCCAATACTGCCATCCTGCAATACCTTCCTCTACCCCTCTCTTATGTATTAAAACAGTATGAACCTCCCACTTGTATGGTTTTTGAAAAAATTGACACCCTGAACTAAGAGTAAAATTATGACCTACATATTACCTGTCATACATTTTTACTATCAGTCATACATACATTTTTTTAATACTCCATGTAGAATAATTATATTTAATGCAATTTTTTATTTAATACTCTACTTTACATTGCACACTTTCACACTATAACCCCCTACAATATATGCAAATGTGGGTAAAACACAAGCACTTTCTGAGAACCCTTTCATACACCTTTTCTATTACTCATACACACATTTATACTCCTAAAAACTTAGTACTGAAGAATGGCAGCATATAAGAAAAGGACTGGTTTACTCATTTTGAACACAATAAGTCTGTGGAGTTATTGTGTTCACAGGCCTGCTCCTCCCCTTCAGCCTGCCTGACCCTCTCCAAAATTTTGACAATTTAACATTTTTCTGCTTGTTTCTTTATGTAAAATGCAAACAGTCAACTTCCCAATACTGCCATCCTGCAATACCTTCCTCTACCCCTCTCTTATGTATTAAAACAGTATGAACCTCCCACTTGTATGGTTTTTGAAAAAATTGACACCCTGAACTAAGAGTAAAATTATGACCTACATATTACCTGTCATACATTTTTACTATAAGTCATACATACATTTTTTTAATACTCCTTGTAGAATAATTATATTTAATGCAATTTTTTATTTAATACTCTACTTTACATTGCACACTTTCACACTATAACCCTCTACAATACATGTAAATGTGGTTAAATCACAAGCACTTTCTGAGAACCTTTTCATACACCTTTTCTATTACTCATACACACATTTATACTCCTAAAAACTTAGTACTGAAGAATGGCAGCATATAAGAAAAGGACTGGTTTACTCATTTTGAACACAATAAATCTGTGGAGTTATTGTGTTCACAGGCCTCCTCCTCCCCTTCAGCCTGCCTGACCCTCTCCAAAAATTTGACAATTTAACATTTTTCTGCTTGTTTCTTTTGTAAAATGCAAACAGTCAACTTCCCATATGCTGCAATCCTGCAATACCTTCCTCTACCCCTCTCTTATGTATTAAAATAGTATGATCCTCCCACTTGTAATGGTTATTGAAAAAATAGACACCCTGAACTAAGAGTAAAATTATGACCGACATATTACCCTTCATACATTTTTACTATCAGTCATACATACATTTTTTTAATACTCCTTGTAGAATAATTATATTAATGCAATTTTTTATTTAATACTCTACTTTACATTGCACACTTTCACACTATAACCCTCTACAATATATGCAAATGTGGTTAAATCACAAGCACTTTCTGAGAACCCTTTCATACACTGTTTCTATTACTCATACACACATTTATACTCCTAAAAACTTAGTACTGAAGAATGGCAGCATATAAGAAAAGGACTGGTTTACTCATTTTGAACACAATAAGTCTGTGGAGTTATTGTGTTCACAGGCCTCCTCCTCCCCTTCAGCCTGCCTGACCCTCTCCAAAAATTTGACAATTTAACATTTTTCTGCTTGTTTCTTTATGTAAAAAGCAAACAGTCAACTTCCCAATACTGCCATCCTGCAATACCTTCCTCTACCCCTCTCTTATGTATTAAAACAGTATGAACCTCCCACTTGTATGGTTTTTGAAAAAATTGACACCCTGAACTAAGAGTAAAATTATGACCTACATATTACCCTTCATACATTTTTACTATCAGTCATACATACATTTTTTTAATACTCCTTGTAGAATAATTATATTAAATGCAATTTTTTATTTAATACTCTACATTGCACACTTTCACACTATAACCCTCTACAATATATGCAAATGTGGTTAAATCACAAGCACTTTCTGAGAACCCTTTCATACACTGTTTCTATTACTCATACACACATTTATACTCCTAAAAACTTAGTACTGAAGAATGGCAGCATATAAGAAAAGGACTGGTTTACTCATTTTGAACACAATAAGTCTGTGGAGTTATTGTGTTCACAGGCCTCCTCCTCCCCTTCAGCCTGCCTGACCCTCTCCAAAAATTTGACAATTTAACATTTTTCTGCTTGTTTCTTTTTGTAAAAAGCAAACAGTCAACTTCCCAATACTGCCATCCTGCAATACCTTCCTCTACCCCTCTCTTATGTATTAAAACAGTATGAACCTCCCACTTGTATGGTTTTTGAAAAAATTGACACCCTGAACTAAGAGTAAAATTATGACCTACATATTACCTGTCATACATTTTTACTATAAGTCATACATACATTTTTTTAATACTCCTTGTAGAATAATTATATTTAATGCAATTTTTTATTTAATACTCTACTTTACATTGCACACTTTCACACTATAACCCTCTACAATACATGTAAATGTGGTTAAATCACAAGCACTTTCTGAGAACCTTTTCATACACCTGTTTCTATTACTCATACACACATTTATACTCCTAAAAACTTAGTACTGAAGAATGGCAGCATATAAGAAAAGGACTGGTTTACTCATTTTGAACACAATAAGTCTGTGGAGTTATTGTGTTCACAGGCCTCCTCCTCCCCTTCAGCCTGCCTGACCCTCTCCAAAAATTTGACAATTTAACATTTTTCTGCTTGTTTCTTTTTGTAAAAAGCAAACAGTCAACTTCCCAATACTGCCATCCTGCAGTACCTTCCTCTACCCCTCTCTTATGTATTAAAACAGTATGAACCTCCCACTTGTATGGTTATTGAAAAAATTGACACCCTGAACTAAGAGTAAAATTATGACCTACATATTACCTGTCATACATTTTTACTATCAGTCATACATACATTTTTTTAATACTCCTTGTAGAATAATTATATTAAATGCAATTTTTTATTTAATACTCTACTTTACATTGCACACTTTCACACTATAACCCTCTACAATATATGCAAATGTGGTTAAATCACAAGCACTTTCTGAGAACCCTTTCATACACCTGTTTCTATTACTCATACACACATTTATACTCCTAAAAACTTAGTACTGAAGAATGGCAGCATATAAGAAAAGGACTGGTTTACTCATTTTGAACACAATAAGTCTGTGGAGTTATTGTGTTCACAGGCCTGCTCCTCCCCTTCAGCCTGCCTGACCCTCTCCAAAATTTTGACAATTTAACATTTTTCTGCTTGTTTCTTTATGTAAAATGCAAACAGTCAACTTCCCAATACTGCCATCCTGCAATACCTTCCTCTACCCCTCTCTTATGTATTAAAACAGTATGAACCTCCCACTTGTATGGTTTTTGAAAAAATTGACACCCTGAACTAAGAGTAAAATTATGACCTACATATTACCTGTCATACATTTTTACTATAAGTCATACATACATTTTTTTAATACTCCTTGTAGAATAATTATATTTAATGCAATTTTTTATTTAATACTCTACTTTACATTGCACACTTTCACACTATAACCCTCTACAATACATGTAAATGTGGTTAAATCACAAGCACTTTCTGAGAACCTTTTCATACACCTTTTCTATTACTCATACACACATTTATACTCCTAAAAACTTAGTACTGAAGAATGGCAGCATATAAGAAAAGGACTGGTTTACTCATTTTGAACACAATAACTCTGTGGAGTTTTTGTGTTCACAGGCCTCCTCCTCCCCTTCAGCCTGCCTGACCCTCTCCAAAAATTTGACAATTTAACATTTTTCTGCTTGTTTCTTTTTGTAAAATGCAAACAGTCAACTTCCCATATGCTGCAATCCTGCAATACCTTCCTCTACCCCTCTCTTATGCATTAAAATAGTATGATCCTCCCACTTGTAAGGTTATTGAAAAAATAGACACCCTGAACCAAGAGTAAAATTATGACCGACATTTTACCCTTCATACATTTTTACTATCAGTCATACATACATTTTTTTTAATACTCCTTGTAGAATAATTATATTAAATGCAATTTTTTATTTAATACTCTACTTTACATTGCATACTTTCACACTTTAACCCTCTACAATATATGCAAATGTGGTTAAAACACAAGCACTTTCTGAGAACCCTTTCATACACTGTTTCTATTACTCATACACACATTTATACTCCTAAAAACTTAGTACTGAAGAATGGCAGCATATAAGAAAAGGACTGGTTTACTCATTTTGAACACAATAAGTCTGTGGAGTTATTGTGTTCACAGGCCTCCTCCTCCCCTTCAGCCTGCCTGACCCTCTCCAAAAATTTGACAATTTAACATTTTTCTGCTTGTTTCTTTTTGTAAAAAGCAAACAGTCAACTTCCCAATACTGCCATCCTGCAATACCTTCCTCCACCCCTCTCTTATGTATTAAAACAGTATGAACCTCCCACTTGTATGGTTTTTGAAAAAATTGACACCCTGAACTAAGAGTAAAATTATGACCTACATATTACCTGTCATACATTTTTACTATCAGTCATACATACATTTTTTTAATACTCCTTGTAGAATAATTATATTTAATGCAATTTTTTATTTAATACTCTACTTTACATTGCACACTTTCACACTATAACCCTCTACAATACATGTAAATGTGGTTAAATCACAAGCACTTTCTGAGAACCTTTTCATACACCTTTTCTATTACTCATACACACATTTATACTCCTAAAAACTTAGTACTGAAGAATGGCAGCATATAAGAAAAGGACTGGTTTACTCATTTTGAACACAATAAGTCTGTGGAGTTATTGTGTTCACAGGCCTCCTCATCCCCTTCAGCCTGCCTGACCCTCTCCAAAAATTTGACAATTTAACATTTTTCTGCTTGTTTCTTTTGTAAAATGCAAACAGTCAACTTCCCATATGCTGCAATACTGCAATACCTTCCTCTACCCCTCTCTTATGCATTAAAATAGTATGATCCTCCCACTTGTAAGGTTATTGAAAAAATAGACACCCTGAACCAAGAGTAAAATTATGACCGACATTTTACCCTTCATACATTTTTACTATCAGTCATACATACATTTTTTTATAACTCCTTGTAGAATAATTATATTAAATGCAATTTTTTATTTAATACTCTACTTTACATTGCATACTTTCACACTTTAACCCTCTACAATATATGCAAATGTGGTTAAAACACAAGCACTTTCTGAGAACCCTTTCATACACTGTTTCTATTACTCATACACACATTTATACTCCTAAAAATTTAGTAATGAAGAATGGCAGCATATAAGAAAAGGACTGGTTTACTTATTTTGAACACAATAAGTCTGTGGAGTTATTGTGTTCACAGGCCTCCTCCTCCCCTTCAGCCTGCCTGACCCTCTCCAAAAATTTGACAATTTAACATTTTTCTGCTTGTTTCTTTTTGTAAAAAGCAAACAGTCAACTTCCCAATACTGCCATCCTGCAATACCTTCCTCTACCCCTCTCTTATGTATTAAAACAGTATGAACCTCCCACTTGTATGGTTTTTGAAAAAATTGACACCCTGAACTAAGAGTAAAATTATGACCTACATATTACCTGTCATACATTTTTACTATAAGTCATACATACATTTTTTTAATACTCCTTGTAGAATAATTATATTTAATGCAATTTTTTATTTAATACTCTACTTTACATTGCACACTTTCACACTATAACCCTCTACAATACATGTAAATATGGTTAAATCACAAGCACTTTCTGAGAACCTTTCATACACCTGTTTCTATTACTCATACACACATTTATACTCCTAAAAACTTAGTACTGAAGAATGGCAGCATATAAGAAAAGGACTGGTTTACTCATTTTGAACACAATAAGTCTGTGGAGTTATTGTGTTCACAGGCCTCCTCCTCCCCTTCAGCCTGCCTGACCCTCTCCAAAAATTTGACAATTTAACATTTTTCTGCTTGTTTCTTTTTGTAAAAAGCAAACAGTCAACTTCCCAATACTGCCATCCTGCAATACCTTCCTCCACCCCTCTCTTATGTATTAAAACAATATGAACCTCCCACTTGTATGGTTTTTGAAAAAATTGACACCCTGAACCAAGAGTAAAATTATGACCGACATTTTACCCTTCATACATTTTTACTATCAGTCATACATACATTTTTTTTATAACTCCTTGTAGAATAATTATATTAAATGCAATCTTTTATTTAATACTCTACTTTACATTGCATACTTTCACACTATAACCCTCTACAATATATGCAAATGTGGTTAAATCACAAGCACTTTCTAAGAACCCTTTCATACACTGTTTCTATTACTCATACACACATTTATACTCCTAAAAACTTAGTACTGAAGAATGGCAGCATATAAGAAAAGGACTGGTTTACTAATTTTGAACACAATAAGTCTGTGGAGTTATTGTGTTCACAGGCCTCCTCCTCCCCTTCAGCCTGCCTGACCCTCTCCAAAAATTTGACAATTTAACATTTTTCTGCTTGTTTCTTTTTGTAAAAAGCAAACAGTCAACTTCCCAATACTGCCATCCTGCAATACCTTCCTCTACCCCTCTCTTATGTATTAAAACAGTATGAACCTCCCACTTGTATGGTTTTTGAAAAAATTGACACCCTGAACTAAGAGTAAAATTATGACCTACATATTACCTGTCATACATTTTTACTATAAGTCATACATACATTTTTTTAATACTCCTTGTAGAATAATTATATTTAATGCAATTTTTTATTTAATACTCTACTTTACATTGCACACTTTCACACTATAACCCTCTACAATACATGTAAATATGGTTAAATCACAAGCACTTTCTGAGAACCTTTTCATACACCTTTTCTATTACTCATACACACATTTATACTCCTAAAAACTTAGTACTGAAGAATGGCAGCATATAAGAAAAGGACTGGTTTACTCATTTTGAACACAATAAGTCTGTGGAGTTATTGTGTTCACAGGCCTCCTCCTCCCCTTCAGCCTGCCTGACCCTCTCCAAAAATTTGACAATTTAACATTTTTCTGCTTGTTTCTTTTTGTAAAAAGCAAACAGTCAACTTCCCAATACTGCCATCCTGCAATACCTTCCTCTACCCCTCTCTTATGTATTAAAACAGTATGAACCTCCCACTTGTATGGTTATTGAAAAAATTGACACCCTGAACTAAGAGTAAAATTATGACCTACATATTACCTGTCATACATTTTTACTATCAGTCATACATACATTTTTTTAATACTCCTTGTAGAATAATTATATTTAATGCAATTTTTTATTTAATACTCTACTTTACATTGCACACTTTCACACTATAACCCTCTACAATACATGTAAATGTGGTTAAAACACAAGCACTTTCTGAGAACCCTTTCATACACTGTTTCTATTACTCATACACACATTTATACTCCTAAAAACTTAGTACTGAAGAATGTCAGCATATAAGAAAAGGACTGGTTTACTCATTTTGAACACAATAAGTCTGTGGAGTTATTGTGTTCACAGGCCTCCTCCTCCCCTTCAGCCTGCCTGACCCTCTCCAAAAATTTGACAATTTAACATTTTTCTGCTTGTTTCTTTTTGTAAAAAGCAAACAGTCAACTTCCCAATACTGCCATCCTGCAATACCTTCCTCCACCCCTCTCTTATGTATTAAAACAGTATGAACCTCCCACTTGTATGGTTATTGAAAAAATTGACACCCTGAACTAAGAGTAAAATTATGACCTACATATTACCTGTCATACATTTTTACTATCAGTCATACATACATTTTTTTAATACTCCTTGTAGAATAATTATATTTAATGCAATTTTTTATTTAATACTCTACTTTACATTGCACACTTTCACACTATAACCCTCTACAATACATGTAAATGTGGTTAAATCACAAGCACTTTCTGAGAACCTTTCATACACCTTTTCTATTACTCATACACACATTTATACTCCTAAAAACTTAGTACTGAAGAATGGCAGCATATAAGAAAAGGACTGGTTTACTCATTTTGAACACAATAAGTCTGTGGAGTTATTGTGTTCACAGGCCTCCTCCTCCCCTTCAGCCTGCCTGACCCTCTCCAAAAATTTGACAATTTAACATTTTTCTGCTTGTTTCTTTTTGTAAAATTCAAACAGTCAACTTCCCATATGCTGCAATCCTGCAATACCTTCCTCTACCCCTCTCTTATGCATTAAAATAGTATGATCCTCCCACTTGTAAGGTTATTGAAAAAATAGACACCCTGAACCAAGAGTAAAATTATGACCGACATTTTACCCTTCATACATTTTTACTATCAGTCATACATACATTTTTTTAATACTCCTTGTAGAATAATTATATTAATGCAATTTTTTATTTAATACTCTACTTTACATTGCATACTTTCACACTATAACCCTCTACAATATATGCAAATGTGGTTAAATCACAAGCACTTTCTAAGAACCCTTTCATACACTGTTTCTATTACTCATACACACATTTATACTCCTAAAAACTTAGTACTGAAGAATGGCAGCATATAAGAAAAGGACTGGTTTACTAATTTTGAACACAATAAGTCTGTGGAGTTATTGTGTTCACAGGCCTCCTCCTCCCCTTCAGCCTGCCTGACCCTCTCCAAAAATTTGACAATTTAACATTTTTCTGCTTGTTTCTTTATGTAAAAAGCAAACAGTCAACTTCCCAATACTGCCATCCTGCAATACCTTCCTCTACCCCTCTCTTATGTATTAAAACAGTATGAACCTCCCACTTGTATGGTTTTTGAAAAAATTGACACCCTGAACTAAGAGTAAAATTATGACCTACATATTACCTGTCATACATTTTTACTATCAGTCATACATACATTTTTTTAATACTCCTTGTAGAATAATTATATTTAATGCAATTTTTTATTTAATACTCTACTTTACATTGCACACTTTCACACTATAACCCTCTACAATACATGTTAATGTGGTTAAATCACAAGCACTTTCTGAGAACCTTTTCATACACCTTTTCTATTACTAATACACACATTTATACTCCTAAAAACTTAGTACTGAAGAATGGCAGCATATAAGAAAAGGACTGGTTTACTCATTTTGAACACAATAAGTCTGTGGAGTTATTGTGTTCACAGGCCTCCTCCTCCCCTTCAGCTTGCCTGACCCTCTCCAAAAATTTGACAATTTAACATTTTTCTGCTTGTTTCTTTTTGTAAAAAGCAAACAGTCAACTTCCCAATACTGCCATCCTGCAATACCTTCCTCTACCCCTCTCTTATGTATTAAAACAGTATGAACCTCCCACTTGTATGGTTTTTGAAAAAATTGACACCCTGAACTAAGAGTAAAATTATGACCTACATATTACCTGTCATACATTTTTACTATAAGTCATACATACATTTTTTTAATACTCCTTGTAGAATAATTATATTTAATGCAATTTTTTATTTAATACTCTACTTTACATTGCACACTTTCACACTATAACCCTCTACAATACATGTAAATGTGGTTAAATCACAAGCACTTTCTGAGAACCTTTTCATACACCTTTTCTATTACTCATACACACATTTATACTCCTAAAAACTTAGTACTGAAGAATGGCAGCATATAAGAAAAGGACTGGTTTACTCATTTTGAACACAATAAATCTGTGGAGTTATTGTGTTCACAGGCCTCCTCCTCCCCTTCAGCCTGCCTGACCCTCTCCAAAAATTTGACAATTTAACATTTTTCTGCTTGTTTCTTTTTGTAAAAAGCAAACAGTCAACTTCCCAATACTGCCATCCTGCAATACCTTCCTCCACCCCTCTCTTATGTATTAAAACAGTATGAACCTCCCACTTGTATGGTTTTTGAAAAAATTGACACCCTGAACTAAGAGTAAAATTATGACCTACATATTACCTGTCATACATTTTTACTATAAGTCATACATACATTTTTTTAATACTCCTTGTAGAATAATTATATTTAATGCAATTTTTTATTTAATACTCTACTTTACATTGCACACTTTCACACTATAACCCTCTACAATACATGTAAATGTGGTTAAATCACAAGCACTTTCTGAGAACCTTTTCATACACCTTTTCTATTACTAATACACACATTTATACTCCTAAAAACTTAGTACTGAAGAATGGCAGCATATAAGAAAAGGACTGGTTTACTCATTTTGAACACAATAACTCTGTGGAGTTATTGTGTTCACAGGCCTCCTCCTCCCCTTCAGCCTGCCTGACCCTCTCCAAAAATTTGACAATTTAACATTTTTCTGCTTGTTTCTTTTTGTAAAATGCAAACAGTCAACTTCCCATATGCTGCAATCCTGCAATACCTTCCTCTACCCCTCTCTTATGCATTAAAATAGTATGATCCTCCCACTTGTAAGGTTATTGAAAAAATAGACACCCTGAACCAAGAGTAAAATTATGACCGACATTTTACCCTTCATACATTTTTACTATCAGTCATACATACATTTTTTTTAATACTCCTTGTAGAATAATTATATTAAATGCAATTTTTTATTTAATACTCTACTTTACATTGCACACTTTCACACTTTAACCCTCTACAATATATGCAAATGTGGTTAAAACACAAGCACTTTCTGAGAACCCTTTCATACACTGTTTCTATTACTCATACACACATTTATACTCCTAAAAACTTAGTACTGAAGAATGGCAGCATATAAGAAAAGGACTGGTTAACTCATTTTGAACACAATAAGTCTGTGGAGTTATTGTGTTCACAGGCCTCCTCCTCCCCTTCAGCCTGCCTGACCCTCTCCAAAAATTTGACAATTTAACATTTTTCTGCTTGTTTCTTTTTGTAAAAAGCAAACAGTCAACTTCCCAATACTGCCATCCTGCAATACCTTCCTCTACCCCTCTCTTATGTATTAAAACAGTATGAACCTCCCACTTGTATGGTTTTTGAAAAAATTGACACCCTGAACTAAGAGTAAAATTATGACCTACATATTACCTGTCATACATTTTTACTATCAGTCATACATACATTTTTTTAATACTCCTTGTAGAATAATTATATTTAATGCAATTTTTTATTTAATACTCTACTTTACATTGCACACTTTCACACTATAACCCTCTACAATATATGCAAATGTGGTTAAATCACAAGCACTTTCTAAGAACCCTTTCATACACTGTTTCTATTACTCATACACACATTTATACTCCTAAAAACTTAGTACTGAAGAATGGCAGCATATAAGAAAAGGACTGGTTTACTCATTTTGAACACAATAAGTCTGTGGAGTTATTGTGTTCACAGGCCTCCTCCTCCCCTTCAGCCTGCCTGACCCTCTCCAAAAATTTGACAATTTAACATTTTTCTGCTTGTTTCTTTTTGTAAAAAGCAAACAGTCAACTTCCCAATACTGCCATCCTGCAATACCTTCCTCCACCCCTCTCTTATGTATTAAAACAATATGAACCTCCCACTTGTATGGTTTTTGAAAAAATTGACACCCTGAACCAAGAGTAAAATTATGACCGACATTTTACCCTTCATACATTTTTACTATCAGTCATACATACATTTTTTTATAACTCCTTGTAGAATAATTATATTAAATGCAATCTTTTATTTAATACTCTACTTTACATTGCATACTTTCACACTATAACCCTCTACAATATATGCAAATGTGGTTAAATCACAAGCACTTTCTAAGAACCCTTTCATACACTGTTTCTATTACTCATACACACATTTATACTCCTAAAAACTTAGTACTGAAGAATGGCAGCATATAAGAAAAGGACTGGTTTACTAATTTTGAACACAATAAGTCTGTGGAGTTATTGTGTTCACAGGCCTCCTCCTCCCCTTCAGCCTGCCTGACCCTCTCCAAAAATTTGACAATTTAACATTTTTCTGCTTGTTTCTTTATGTAAAAAGCAAACAGTCAACTTCCCAATACTGCCATCCTGCAATACCTTCCTCTACCCCTCTCTTATGTATTAAAACAGTATGAACCTCCCACTTGTATGGTTATTGAAAAAATTGACACCCTGAACTAAGAGTAAAATTATGACCTACATATTACCTGTCATACATTTTTACTATCAGTCATACATACATTTTTTTAATACTCCTTGTAGAATAATTATATTTAATGCAATTTTTTATTTAATACTCTACTTTACATTGCACACACTTTCACACTATAACCCTCTACAATACATGTAAATGTGGTTAAATCACAAGCACTTTCTGAGAACCTTTTCATACACCTTTTCTATTACTCATACACACATTTATACTCCTAAAAACTTAGTACTGAAGAATGGCAGCATATAAGAAAAGGACTGGTTTACTCATTTTGAACACAATAACTCTGTGGAGTTATTGTGTTCACAGGCCTCCTCCTCCCCTTCAGCCTGCCTGACCCTCTCCAAAAATTTGACAATTTAACATTTTTCTGCTTGTTTCTTTTTGTAAAAAGCAAACAGTCAACTTCCCAATACTGCCATCCTGCAGTACCTTCCTCTACCCCTCTCTTATGTATTAAAACAGTATGAACCTCCCACTTGTATGGTTATTGAAAAAATTGACACCCTGAACTAAGAGTAAAATTATGACCTACATATTACCTGTCATACATTTTTACTATCAGTCATACATACATTTTTTTAATACTCCTTGTAGAATAATTATATTTAATGCAATTTTTTATTTAATACTCTACTTTACATTGCACACTTTCACACTATAACCCTCTACAATACATGTAAATGTGGTTAAATCACAAGCACTTTCTGAGAACCTTTTCATACACCTTTTCTATTACTAATACACACATTTATACTCCTAAAAACTTAGTACTGAAGAATGGCAGCATATAAGAAAAGGACTGGTTTACTCATTTTGAACACAATAAGTCTGTGGAGTTATTGTGTTCACAGGCCTCCTCCTCCCCTTCAGCCTGCCTGACCCTCTCCAAAAATTTGACAATTTAACATTTTTCTGCTTGTTTCTTTTTGTAAAATGCAAACAGTCAACTTCCCATATGCTGCAATCCTGCAATACCTTCCTCTACCCCTCTCTTATGCATTAAAATAGTATGATCCTCCCACTTGTAAGGTTATTGAAAAAATAGACACCCTGAACCAAGAGTAAAATTATGACCAACATTTTACCCTTCATACATTTTTACTATCAGTCATACATACATTTTTTTAATACTCCTTGTAGAATAATTATATTAAATGCAATTTTTTATTTAATACTCTACTTTACATTGCATACTTTCACACTTTAACCCTCTACAATATATGCAAATGTGGTTAAAACACAAGCACTTTCTGAGAACCCTTTCATACACTGTTTCTATTACTCATACACACATTTATACTCCTAAAAACTTAGTACTGAAGAATGGCAGCATATAAGAAAAGGACTGGTTTACTCATTTTGAACACAATAAGTCTGTGGAGTTATTGTGTTCACAGGCCTCCTCCTCCCCTTCAGCCTGCCTGACCCTCTCCAAAAATTTGACAATTTAACATTTTTCTGCTTGTTTCTTTTTGTAAAAAGCAAACAGTCAACTTCCCAATACTGCCATCCTGCAATACCTTCCTCTACCCCTCTCTTATGTATTAAAACAGTATGAACCTCCCACTTGTATGGTTTTTGAAAAAATTGACACCCTGAACTAAGAGTAAAATTATGACCTACATATTACCTGTCATACATTTTTACTATCAGTCATACATACATTTTTTTAATACTCCTTGTAGAATAATTATATTTAATGCAATTTTTTATTTAATACTCTACTTTACATTGCACACTTTCACACTATAACCCTCTACAATACATGTAAATGTGGTTAAATCACAAGCACTTTCTGAGAACCTTTTCATACACCTTTTCTATTACTCATACACACATTTATACTCCTAAAAACTTAGTACTGAAGAATGGCAGCATATAAGAAAAGGACTGGTTTACTCATTTTGAACACAATAACTCTGGAGTTATTGTGTTCACAGGCCTCCTCCTCCCCTTCAGCCTGCCTGACTCTCTCCAAAAATTTGACAATTTAACATTTTTCTGCTTGTTTCTTTTTGTAAAAAGCAAACAGTCAACTTCCCAATACTGCCATCCTGCAGTACCTTCCTCTACCCCTCTCTTATGTATTAAAACAGTATGAACCTCCCACTTGTATGGTTTTTGAAAAAATTGACACCCTGAACTAAGAGTAAAATTATGACCTACATATTACCTGTCATACATTTTTACTATCAGTCATACATACATTTTTTTAATACTCCTTGTAGAATAATTATATTTAATGCAATTTTTTATTTAATACTCTACTTTACATTGCACACTTTCACACTATAACCCTCTACAATACATGTAAATGTGGTTAAATCACAAGCACTTTCTGAGAACCTTTTCATACACCTTTTCTATTACTCATACACACATTTATACTCCTAAAAACTTAGTACTGAAGAATGGCAGCATATAAGAAAAGGACTGGTTTACTCATTTTGAACACAATAAGTCTGTGGAGTTATTGTGTTCACAGGCCTCCTCCTCCCCTCCAGCCTGCCTGACCCTCTCCAAAAATTTGACAATTTAACATTTTTCTGCTTGTTTCTTTTTGTAAAAAGCAAACAGTCAACTTCCCAATACTGCCATCCTGCAATACCTTCCTCTACCCCTCTCTTATGTATTAAAAGAGTATGAACCTCCCACTTGTATGGTTTTTGAAAAAATTGACACCCTAAACTAAGAGTAAAATTATGACCTACATATTACCTGTCATACATTTTTACTATCAGTCATACATACATTTTTTTAATACTCCTTGTAGAATAATTATATTTAATGCAATTTTTTTATTTAATACTCTACTTTACATTGCACACTTTCACACTATAACCCTCTACAATACATGTAAATGTGGTTAAATCACAAGCACTTTCTGAGAACCTTTTCATACACCTTTTCTATTACTAATACACACATTTATACTCCTAAAAACTTAGTACTGAAGAATGGCAGCATATAAGAAAAGGACTGGTTTACTCATTTTGAACACAATAACTCTGTGGAGTTTTTGTGTTCACAGGCCTCCTCCTCCCCTTCAGCCTGCCTGACCCTCTCCAAAAATTTGACAATTTAACATTTTTCTGCTTGTTTCTTTTTGTAAAATGCAAACAGTCAACTTCCCATATGCTGCAATCCTGCAATACCTTCCTCTACCCCTCTCTTATGCATTAAAATAGTATGATCCTCCCACTTGTAAGGTTATTGAAAAAATAGACACCCTGAACCAAGAGTAAAATTATGACCGACATTTTACCCTTCATACATTTTTACTATCAGTCATACATACATTTTTTTTAATACTCCTTGTAGAATAATTATATTAAATGCAATTTTTTATTTAATACTCTACTTTACATTGCATACTTTCACACTTTAACCCTCTACAATATATGCAAATGTGGTTAAAACACAAGCACTTTCTGAGAACCCTTTCATACACTGTTTCTATTACTCATACACACATTTATACTCCTAAAAACTTAGTACTGAAGAATGGCAGCATATAAGAAAAGGACTGGTTTACTCATTTTGAACACAATAAGTCTGTGGAGTTATTGTGTTCACAGGCCTCCTCCTCCCCTTCAGCCTGCCTGACCCTCTCCAAAAATTTGACAATTTAAAATGTTTCTGCTTGTTTCTTTTTGTAAAAAGCAAACAGTCAACTTCCCAATACTGCCATCCTGCAATACCTTCCTCTACCCCTCTCTTATGTATTAAAACAGTATGAACCTCCCACTTGTATGGTTTTTGAAAAAATTGACACCCTGAACTAAGAGTAAAATTATGACCTACATATTACCTGTCATACATTTTTACTATCAGTCATACATACATTTTTTTAATACTCCTTGTAGAATAATTATATTTAATGCAATTTTTTATTTAATACTCTACTTTACATTGCACACTTTCACACTATAACCCTCTACAATACATGTAAATGTGGTTAAATCACAAGCACTTTCTGAGAACCTTTTCATACACCTTTTCTATTACTCATACACACATTTATACTCCTAAAAACTTAGTACTGAAGAATGGCAGCATATAAGAAAAGGACTGGTTTACTCATTTTGAACACAATAACTCTGGAGTTATTGTGTTCACAGGCCTCCTCCTCCCCTTCAGCCTGCCTGACTCTTTCCAAAAATTTGACAATTTAACATTTTTCTGCTTGTTTCTTTTTGTAAAAAGCAAACAGTCAACTTCCCAATACTGCCATCCTGCAGTACCTTCCTCTACCCCTCTCTTATGTATTAAAACAGTATGAACCTCCCACTTGTATGGTTATTGAAAAAATTGACACCCTGAACTAAGAGTAAAATTATGACCTACATATTACCTGTCATACATTTTTACTATCAGTCATACATACATTTTTTTAATACTCCTTGTAGAATAATTATATTTAATGCAATTTTTTATTTAATACTCTACTTTACATTGCACACTTTTACACTATAACCCTCTACAATACATGTAAATGTGGTTAAATCACAAGCACTTTCTGAGAACCTTTTCATACACCTTTTCTATTACTCATACACACATTTATACTCCTAAAAACTTAGTACTGAAGAATGCAGGATATAAGAAAAGGACTGGTTTACTCATTTTGAACACAATAAGTCTGTGGAGTTATTGTGTTCACAGGCCTCCTCCTCCCCTTCAGCCTGCCTGACCCTCTCCAAAAATTTGACAATTTAACATTTTTCTGCTTGTTTCTTTTTGTAAAAAGCAAACAGTCAACTTCCCAATACTGCCATCCTGCAATACCTTCCTCTACCCCTCTCTTATGTATTAAAACAGTATGAACCTCCCACTTGTATGGTTTTTGAAAAAATTGACACCCTGAACTAAGAGTAAAATTATGACCTACATATTACCTGTCATACATTTTTACTATCAGTCATACATACATTTTTTTAATACTCCTTGTAGAATAATTATATTTAATGCAATTTTTTATTTAATACTCTACTTTACATTGCACACTTTCACACTATAACCCTCTACAATACATGTAAATGTGGTTAAATCACAAGCACTTTCTGAGAACCTTTTCATACACCTTTTCTATTACTAATACACACATTTATACTCCTAAAAACTTAGTACTGAAGAATGGCAGCATATAAGAAAAGGACTGGTTTACTCATTTTGAACACAATAACTCTGTGGAGTTTTTGTGTTCACAGGCCTCCTCCTCCCCTTCAGCCTGCCTGACCCTCTCCAAAAATTTGACAATTTAACATTTTTCTGCTTGTTTCTTTTTGTAAAATGCAAACAGTCAACTTCCCATATGCTGCAATCCTGCAATACCTTCCTCTACCCCTCTCTTATGCATTAAAATAGTATGATCCTCCCACTTGTAAGGTTATTGAAAAAATAGACACCCTGAACCAAGAGTAAAATTATGACCGACATTTTACCCTTCATACATTTTTACTATCAGTCATACATACATTTTTTTTAATACTCCTTGTAGAATAATTATATTAAATGCAATTTTTTATTTAATACTCTACTTTACATTGCATACTTTCACACTTTAACCCTCTACAATATATGCAAATGTGGTTAAAACACAAGCACTTTCTGAGAACCCTTTCATACACTGTTTCTATTACTCATACACACATTTATACTCCTAAAAACTTAGTACTGAAGAATGGCAGCATATAAGAAAAGGACTGGTTTACTCATTTTGAACACAATAAGTCTGTGGAGTTATTGTGTTCACAGGCCTCCTCCTCCCCTTCAGCCTGCCTGACCCTCTCCAAAAATTTGACAATTTAACATTTTTCTGCTTGTTTCTTTTTGTAAAAAGCAAACAGTCAACTTCCCAATACTGCCATCCTGCAATACCTTCCTCCACCCCTCTCTTATGTATTAAAACAGTATGAACCTCCCACTTGTATGGTTTTTGAAAAAATTGACACCCTGAACCAAGAGTAAAATTATGACCGAGATTTTACCCTTCATACATTTTTACTATCAGTCATACATACATTTTTTTATAACTCCTTGTAGAATAATTATATTAAATGCAATCTTTTATTTAATACTCTACTTTACATTGCATACTTTCACACTATAACCCTCTACAATATATGCAAATGTGGTTAAATCACAAGCACTTTCTAAGAACCCTTTCATACACTGTTTCTATTACTCATACACACATTTATACTCCTAAAAACTTAGTACTGAAGAATGGCAGCATATAAGAAAAGGACTGGTTTACTAATTTTGAACACAATAAGTCTGTGGAGTTATTGTGTTCACAGGCCTCCTCCTCCCCTTCAGCCTGCCTGACCCTCTCCAAAAATTTGACAATTTAACATTTTTCTGCTTGTTTCTTTATGTAAAAAGCAAACAGTCAACTTCCCAATACTGCCATCCTGCAATACCTTCCTCTACCCCTCTCTTATGTATTAAGACAGTATGAACCTCCCACTTGTATGGTTTTTGAAAAAATTGACACCCTGAACTAAGAGTAAAATTATGACCTACATATTACCTGTCATACATTTTTACTATAAGTCATACATACATTTTTTTAATACTCCTTGTAGAATAATTATATTTAATGCAATTTTTTATTTAATACTCTACTTTACATTGCACACTTTCACACTATAACCCTCTACAATACATGTAAATGTGGTTAAATCACAAGCACTTTCTGAGAACCTTTTCATACACCTTTTCTATTACTCATACACACATTTATACTCCTAAAAACTTAGTACTGAAGAATGGCAGCATATAAGAAAAGGACTGGTTTACTCATTTTGAACACAATAAGTCTGTGGAGTTATTGTGTTCACAGGCCTCCTCCTCCCCTTCAGCCTGCCTGACCCTCTCCAAAAATTTGACAAACAGTCAACTTCCCATATGCTGCAATACTGCAATACCTTCCTCGACCCCTCTCTTATGCATTAAAATAGTATGAACCTCCCACTTGTAAGGTTATTGAAAAAATAGACACCCTGAACCAAGAGTAAAATTATGACCGAGATTTTCCCCTTCATACATTTTTACTATCAGTCATACATACATTTTTTTAATACTCCTTGTAGAATAATTATATTAAATGCAATTTTTTATTTAATACTCTACTTTACATTGCACACTTTCACACTATAACCCTCTACAATATATGCAAATGTCGTTAAATCACAAGCCATTTCTGAGAACCCTTTTATACACCTTTTCTATTACTCATACACACATTTATACTCCTAAAAACTTAGTACTGAAGAATGGCAGCATATAAGAAAAGGACTGGTTTACTAATTTTGAACACAATAACTCTGTGGAGTTATTGAGGGAGATTTATGAAAGGGTGTAAATATACAACTGGTGTAAACTGCCCACAGTAACCAATCACAGCTCCTCTTGTATTTTACCAGAGCTGAAAGCTGGGCTGTGATTGGTTGCTGTGAGCAGTTTGCACCAGTCTAAACTTTACACCCTTTGATAAATCTCCCCCATAGGGTTCACAGGCCTCCTCCTTCCCTTCAGCCTGCCTGACCATCTCCAAAAATTTGACAATTTAACATTTTTCTGCTTGTTTCTTTTTGTAAAATGCAAACAGTCAACTTCCCATATGCTGGAATACTGCAATACCTTCCTCTACCCCTCTCTTATGCATTAAAACAGTATGAACCTCCCACCTGTAAGGTTTTTGAAAAAATACACACCCTGAACTAAGAGTAAAATTATGACCTACCTATTACCTGTCATACATTTTTACTATCAGTCATACATACATTTTTTTAAAACTCCTTGTAGAATAATTATATTAAATGCAATTTTTTTATTTAATACTCTACTTTACATTGCACACTTTCACACTTTAACCCTCTACAATACATGCAAATGTGGTTAAATCACAAGCCATTTCTGAAAACCCTTTCATACACCTTTTCTATTACTCATACACACATTTATACTGCTAAAAACTTAGTACTGAAGAATGGCAGCATATAAGAAAAGGACTGGTTTACTCATTTTGAACACAATAAGTCTGTGGAGTTATTGTGTTCACAGGCCTCCTCCTCCCCTTCAGCCTGCCTGACCCTCTCCAAAAATTTATTTAATACTCTATTTTACATTGCACACTTTCACACTATAACTGTTAGGAACCGGAAAGCAGGACAAGACAAGACAGTGAGCCCTAAGCTCAGCCCCGCCCACTGTCCTCTACCTACTTGCCACATTCCGCCCTAAGATGGCGGCGAGCAACTGAGCGGCAGTCCCCGCACTGGCTAGGTGGGACACAAAGACAAGGCAGACAGACAAAACACAATAAAGAATAGTCGACAGTCCGGGTCACAACAATCGGGCAGCACAGTACAAAATCACAATCCTTTAATCAGAGTCAACAAACAAGCAATATGGTCAGGGGCAGGCAGCTAGCAAGGATAGTCAGAACACAAGGCAGAAGGGTAAGAGAAAGACAGATAATAGCAGAACCACTAGCAGGCAGAGACAAGCTCAATAACCAGCAATAAGTGCACAGACTAAGGTTGGTTATATAGGAGGCCAGGGTTCTGGTCCAGAACGTAATTGGACCATCCCCCTGATCTCCAAGCACAGACAGCTGAGAACAAAACAGATCCACTAGCAGGATGACCTGTCATTCACAGCAGAACCAAAACACAGGTTAACCCTGACATGGCCAGACAGAACTCAGCAGGTGAATTCGGGTGTGTCTTCCAACAAAGGTGAGCATATAAACCACACTGCAAACAAAAACACAGAAACAAAATACAAGAATATTAGCGCCTTCTCGGCCGCACAGCACGAGCCGAGGGGCGCAAAATGCTCTGCAAAGATACCATCCTGACAATAAACCTCTACAATACATGCAAATGTGGTTAAATCACAAGCACTTTCTGAGAACCCTTTCATACACCTTTTCTATTACTCATAAACACATTTATAGTCCTGAAAACTTAGTACTGAAGGATGGCAGCATATAAGAAAAGGACTGGTTTACTCATTTTGAACACAATAACTCTGTGGAGTTATTGTGTTCACAGGCCTCCTCCTCCCCTTCAGCCTGCCTGACCATCTCCAAAAATTTGACAATTTAACATTTTTTTGCTTCTTTTTGTATAATGTAAACAGTCAACTTCTTATATGCTGCCACCCTTCAATACCTTCCTCTACCCCTCTCTTATGCATTAAAATAGTATGAACCTCCCACCTGTAAGGTTTTTGAACAAATACCCTGAACTAAGAGTAAAATTATGACCGACATAATACCTGTCATACATTTTTACTATCAGTCATACATACATTTTTTATTACTCCTCGTAGAATAATTATATAAAATGCAATTTTTTATTTAATACTCTACATTGCACACTTTCTCACTATAACCCTCTACAATACATGCAAATGTCGTTAAATCACAAGCACTTTCTGAGAACCCTTTCATAGACCGTTTCTATTATTCATACACACATTTATAGTCCTGAAAACTTAGTACTGAAGAATGGCAGCATATAAGAAAAGGACTGGTTTACTCATTTTGAACACAATAAGTCTGTGGAGTTATTGTGTTCACAGGCCTCCTCCTCCCCTTCAGCCTGCCTGACCCTCTCCAAAAATTTGACAATTTAACATTTTTCTGCTTGTTTCTTTTTGTAAAATGCAAACAGTCAACTTCCCATATGCTGCCATCCTGCAATACATTCCTTTACCCATGTCTTATGCATTTAAACAGTATGAACCTCCCAAGTTTTTTTTATTTTTTTAAATAGACACCCTGAACTAAGAGTAAAACATTTAATTATAAGTATAAAATCTCATAGGGTGCCCTGACTATGATGACTTAGTATACGCATAGATATAGATTAATAAAAAAGAAACACACGGCACGTGCTAAATATGTACCTAATGTATCAGTAGTGAGCTGTTCCCTGACTCTAATACACCTGGAATCAATCCATAATTAGTTGGCCCTCTGCCCTGTGTAGCGGTGGCTCTGGGGTACTGTAGCTCCATCTTCTTTAGGAGCTAAGGCGGAATTTCCCCGGTGACACCGCTACACAGGAAGAGTCACCACCTGCATCTGGCTCTATTCTCTGCATACTCTGGGCAACAAACAGCTGATCCACTGTGGTACTGGATGTCAGCACCCTGTTTATTAACTATTGCTAATCTATCCTGTGGGTAGGTCATCAATAGTTTTTCCTAAAGCCGTCACTTTCACAAGAATGACTGAAAATTTATTTCATGCCATTTTGTTCTGATCTATTCTGTCCAAAAAAATTATAATAAATTATGACCACCATATCTTACTGTATCCTGACACCCAGAAATAACAATATAAATGATGTAACAAAATGTAAGGGCATGTGCACACTGACCCGCCACAGTTTCAGCAGCTCGCCCCCACTCGCGTCTGGGCGCATCTCCGCCTGTGCCATAGACTCCATTCTATGGTCAGGCAGATTCCACCATCCACCCAAAGAATAAACCCGCTCATTCTTTGAGTGGATCACGGAATATAGAATGGAGTCTACAGGACAGGCAGAGAAGTGCACGGCCACAAGTGGGGCGAGCTGCGGAATCTGTGGCGGGTGATCTGTCGGATTCCTAAGTGTGCACATACCCTTGCCTGCCTATTCATGTGATACATTATAATGAAACAAACACCTATGGATAAGTGAAAGGGGCCTAAGGGTTGATGTTTGCTACTTCTGTACCTTGTTATAAGCCCCATTAAACAGTAGTCATCACAAATCTATGTAGACATTTACCCCCTTTACTTTTTGGGAATCATTTTGGTGCAATTTTTTTACACCTGATGCCACTTTCCACCTGAATGATAGGCTATCCCTCATCAGACAGGGCACAAATAGAATGGAGCATACTTACATATCATGCCTGAATATTGGGAATGTCATAAATCAGGCGCACAATATAAAAATACACTATGCAGGCACCTGTACAGATTTAGGCTAAGTTCCGTGGAAATAACGGACGTTGTTTCAATGGCTGATGCAGGCTGAAGGGATCCGGGCCGTACTGTATACACATGGTATACACTCCGTCCGGGATCCCTAGCGGCGCCGTAGAAACATATTCAGTGAATAGCGTCCGCAGAAAACCCTGTCAGTGCACATTATGGAACGAGTGGTTGTGGGGATTTCTGATGCAGGTGCGCCTGGATGCGCCCGCATCAGAACTAAGCGGCACTAAAGATCATCTACAGTACTGGCTGGGATGATCTTTTCTGAGACCGGCCGTTCCGTGACCCGGACGGGTCACGGAACGGCCGGTCTCTTGCGCAGTCTGAACATAGCCTTATACTGTAAATGGTAAATTCCCCCAGTATTAGTTTCATACAAAGAGAATCATACAGTAACCATATAGAAATACTATGAAGTGCATCATTCAAGGCAGACCAGAAATACATTGCTGACTGTGTAGTGAAAAGCACAAACATTATCAGCAATAATTAAAGGGATCATTAGCAGAGCTTTATAAACAGTGTAATGCTACTAGCAAGCCACATAATCTACATAAAATAATACTCATCTTCTTATACCCAGTATAAGAATACCCATATAAAGTAATGAAAAGGTATTACAATTTGTTTGACGGCAGCTTCCGTTACGATCCAAGGTCCTGGCAGTTCCTATGTGAATACATACTTGCAGTGGATCTTTCAGACTGCTGCGAGTATGTAAATCACCCGCCCCTTTAACCCACACGCTACCAGCGCATACATTACCCATCCTTGTTCTTGCTTGCTGCACGGGCTCCCTGCTTCCTGCCACAATCACTGGCAGCGGCTGAGCAACGCACTGGTTGGCTGAGAGGGAGAGCAGGGAGTCGGGAGTCCATGCAGCAAGCAAGAGCAAGGACAGGTAATGTATGCAGCAGCAGTGTGTGGGTTAAGGGGGCGGGTGATTTACATACTAGCAGCGGTCGGAAAGATCCACTGCAAGTATGTATACACATAGGAACTGACAGGACCTTGGATCGTAACGGATCTCGCTGCAAAACTTGAGCAAGGTTTCTGCTGTGATCCGTCCGGTGTGAAGCTGCCCTTATATTATTCCCATCTTGGCTTCTTATCTTCCTGTGTCCACTGGAAGTGGCTGGGAGGCCGAAAACAGCTAAGGCAGATGAGTTCTGCGGATCCCATTACTGCAGTCGACTTTAATGGGAGTTGCAGAGCCCCCTGAGCCAAACTGTGTACATAACTAGAGGAGTAGCTCATAGGACTATGGCATTTGCACAACTCTAGGAATGAGCGAACCACAGAGCAGGCAGACAGCGGGAATCAGAAGCCGATAGTTCAGGTTCATACGAACCCGAACCTCAGCCGGTTCGCTCATCCCTACGCAACTCCTATTAAAGTCAATGGCAGATACAAAAAATGTGTTACTCACCTGCTTCAGCTGTTTTTGGCATCCTGGTCACTTCAGGTTGAAGCGGGCCGGGAAGCCAAGAAGGGTAGACTACTCCATTCTCAAAGGAGTCCATTTACTATGCTGCATCCGGATCCGCAGCGAATTTGCAGCGAAATCTGCTGTGGATTCCTTGCCTGTTAGCTTCTATGAGAATACATACTCGCAGCGGGATTGACATCCCGCTGTGAGTGTGAAAGTGACAGCCCTGTTAATCCCCCGCTGGCAGGAGCATACTGTACCTGCTCCAGGATCCAGCTTGCTTCGGGGGCTCCCGGCGTCTGGACGTCTTGCTCGGCCAATCAGTGTGGGATGTCAATCCCGCTGCAAGTATATCTTCTCATAGAAACTTACAGGCAAAGGATCCGCAGTGGATTTAGCTGCGAATTCGCAGTGAGAAATCTGCTGCGGATCCGGTATGTATGTTTGTACCTAAAATGCAGCATAGTAAATGGACTCCTTTGAGAATGGTGTAGTCTCCCCTTGAGAGATTACAGTGAATCTGTTAGCTGCATATCATATCCCATACTGCTGACACTGTTAGATAGCTGTTAGTCATGGGGGCACATGGTACCTTTCATATAAACATTCATTTTTTCATAATGTAGAAAAATGCTTTATTCTCTATTGCAAAGTGTCAAAGAGGCGTTCCCAAGTCCCTGATATGCTGCAAACTAAAACGTCTCCTCGCTCCCTCTCCCATTTCTATCACTGCTTGTTTGACAGTCAGCTGGAAGCTGAGCCCTAAGCAGGGTCAGAGATGGGAGAGGGAGCAAGGAGATATTTCAGCTTGTAGCAGTTAAGGAGCTTGGACACATATTACAGAAGAATAAAAGTATTTTCTACGTTATGGAAGCACAGGCAGACATATGAAAGGTCAGTCTCCTTGCTGTAGTGTCAGCAGTTTGTAATGTGAAGTGCAGCTGGCAGACTCACTTTAAATACAATAGTACTGACTCCATAACAGCAAGAAAAAAAGCATTGCCACCAACGAAAAAACATTTTTTTTTCATAATTTAAAATTTAACAATAGACTTTCATATAATAAATAACCACCACATTTCTGAGAAAAACACTTAAAAAATTAAAAATGCATAATATTTCCATAAAACACTTTGTACACCAGCTTTAATGGGGTTTTGCAGGAAAATATAAAACTGGGCATCCTGCCTTCCAGTGCAGTAAGACAATATACAAGCTCCTACTTACCCGTCCTGCCTCCCCTGCTGCTTCAACTGTGCGATCTTTCGGGCCTGCCTGTTTTCCAGTTCCCTGTTCAGCTCTGTGATTGGCTGAGCAAGGAGCGGGACGTCATCAGAAGCTGGTAGAACGGAAACACAGCCAGGGCAAGTAGATCTGATAGCAGGAGCAACAGGGGAATGGGGGGGGGGGGTAAGAATGGGCCAATTTATTGTTTTACTGCACTGGGAGTAGGACACGGTTTTAAGTCTCCCTAGAAAATCCCTTTAAAATGAAAGTACCATTAGCAAGTATTGCAATTTTTTATTCTTAACATTACCCTGTCGGCACTGGCATGGTGATCCTGGTGGCGCAATCTTTTTTTTCAAAACATCGCCTATTTACCGCGCTTGGTGACATTTTCTTCTTGTACCCCGGCCCGGCTGTATGCACTGGAGACTGACCCAACACCCCCAGTGTAATGATATCCTCTATCCTTTGTGATGCAGCCTTGCTTGATTCTAAAGGGGGGTGCATTACCGATAGGAGGGGATATCATCACACTGGGGGTGCCTGCCCGCCTCCAGTGCATACAGCTGGGCCGGTGCACAAGAAGAAAACGGCGCAAATCGCGGGAATGTGGCTGCATTTTGAAAAAGGACTGTGCGCGTGGCATCACCACACTGGCGCTGACATTGTAATAGTAAAAAATAGCTTTATCTAATGTTACATTCACTTTTAGGCCATGTTCACACATGGCAAAACAGCGGCCGCTCTGTGACACGTTCTGTCTGAGATGTTAACCCGGCCGATACTACAGTATTGGTCGGGTGAACATCACTTCATCTTAAATGGAATGCGAGCACATTAGGGTGTGCCCGCCCTCCAATTAGCCATAGCACACAATGTAAAGTACGGCCAGGAGTCGTACTTTACATTGCGTGCACAGTCTATTTTGTGCGGCAGCTGTTCATAGAATAGTGACCGCACAAAACGGACATGTCTATTTTCTGTTTAATGTATACAGTGTGTATACACTAAGGCCGTGGTTCCATAGGCTGTAGTGTAATCGGCTGCTGTCATTAAACAACGGCCATTAGTGCAAGCCTTCAATGGCAGCCATAGTTTAATGAAAAATACATTGTAAGAACTTAAGTAGTTTTCTGGGATTTTGTGATTGATGTCTTATCCTGATAATAGACCATTAATGTCTGGTCAGAGGTTTGCCGATACTCAGGAACCTTGATGATCAGCTGTTCTGTAGAGCTTCTACACTCAGATGCACAGTGAACAGAGCTGGAAGCACATGGCTCTTTTTAGAGATGTGCGAATTTACAGTAGGAACAACTATCCTGAGAAATGGCCATTAATCACACAGACCCAGAAAACAACTTTAAAACAGTAAAGGGCAGCAGCAATGACATGTAATGTGCTTAGATAACAACTGTATAAGGATACTATTACATGGGCTGATAAAGGCCCAATCAATATTTTAAATGAGCGCCGATATAGATCGGCACTCCTTTTCTGAACCTATTACACTGCCCGATAATTGTATAGCAAGGGCTGTACAGGCATCGTTAGCGATGTCTGTGCAGCCCTTGCCCAAACAGTTAATACATTACGTGTCCACATTCCTGGTCTTCTCCTGCGCTCTGCGTGCGTCCCGGCACTGCAGCTTCAGAGTGGCCTGTCTGAGCTGACAGGCTGCTCAGCCAATCACCAGAGGGGACCGCTACGGCCAGCGATTGGCTGAGCGGCCTGTCAGCTCAGACAGATCACTCTAAAGCTGCAGCGTGCGATGCTGGGATGCAGGCACAGCGCAGGAGAACACCGGGAACATGGACAGGTAATGTATTAACTGTTAGTTCAAAAGAAACAATCAGCCGATGATCGTTTCATCTGCTGATCATTGTCTCTATTACACAGAAAGATAATTGACTGAATCGAGCTGATTCGTCCAATTATTGCTCTGTATAATAGGGACCTTACTCTGTATGCACCAAAGCCCTTTGTACAAATACTAGAATAAAAACATTCAATTCTTTTTTATAGAAATGCAGCAACTCACCACTTTGGTGCTCCACTGTCTCTAAGGATGCCGTCCCTGTGCGGACTCCTGATGCCTCCACCGTCTGTAAGGATGCCAGTCCCTGTGTGGTTCCTACCACTGTCTGTAAGGACGCCGGTCACTGTGCGGACTCCTGATGTCTCCACTGTCTGTAATGATGCCGGTCCCTGTGTGGACTCCTGCTGCCTCCACTGTCTGTAATGATGCCGGTCCCTGTGTGGACTCCTGCTGCCTCCACTGTCTGTAATGATGCCGGTCCCTGTGCAGACTCCTGATGCTGGTCCCTGTGTGGTTCCTACCACTGTCTGTAAGGATGCTTGTCCCTGTGTGGTTCCTACCACTGTCTGTAAGGATGCCGGTCCCTGTGCGGACTCCTGATGCCTCCACTGTCTGTAAGGATGCCGGTCTCTGTGCGGACTCCTGATGCCTCCACTGTCTGTAAGGATGTCGGTCCCTGTGCGGACTCCTGATGCCTCCACTGTCTGTAAGGATGCCGGTCCCTGTGCAGACTCCTGATGCTGGTCCCTGTGTGGTTCCTACCACTGTCTGTAAGGATGCCGGTCCCTGTGTGGTTCCTACCACTGTCTGTAAGGACGCCGGTCCCTGTGTGGTTCCTACCACTGTCTGTAAGGACGTTGGTCCCTGTGTGGTTCCTACCACTGTCTGTAAGGATGCCGGTCCCTGTGTGGTTCCTACCACTGTCTGTAAGGACGCCGGTCCCTGTGTGGACTCCTGATACCTGTAGATGAAAGATAGTTCTCTATTATCCCTAATATAGAGACCATCCCTAACATAGAGGAACCTAAAGTTAGGTTGCCCATAGCAACCAATCACAGTTCAGCTATCAAATACTCATGAGCCCTGGTAAAATGAAAGCTGAGCTGTGACTGGTTGCTACTGGCAACAAGGGACGTACCGTAAGACTGCTTGATAAATCCTCCTCCCCACCCAGCATAACATTGTGTTTTCTGCATCACAGCTAAAGCTTTGGTTGTCCAGGTATGATGGGAGTTGTAGTTTTGCAACAGAAAGAGGGGAGCATGTTCCCCATCCCTGGTCCTGATGTTACAGGTAAATCCCATTTACCACATATATCACACAACACAAAAAATCCTTCTATAAAGTCCCTGTGTCTTATAGTGTCCTTACTGATTGGACAAAGCTCTGATAAAGCTCTGCGGCCAATCACTGAGGGAACAGCAATCCACGGCCGCACAGTTATGGTGCTAAGGTCAATATGAGCATCATGTGGCGGCATCTGTGTGACTGCATCATAGGGATCTATAGGGATCTATCATGCTATCTATTATAGGGATCTATAGTAATCTATCATGCTATCACCTTGTCTGATCAGCCATAACACAGACACAGAGATGCCCCCATAATACACAAATACATGGAGAGCTAAATGTATTAGGGAACCAAAGTGACAATGTAAGAGCTGTAATATCTTATAACCTCTCCTACATGAAACCATCGCCATGTTTTTAATGTCATTTACTTTGCAGTATACTTTACTAACCTGGGTGTTTTCAATAGAAAGCAGCAGCTGAGCAGGTCCCCACAATACATACACGGGATATTTAGGATGGGGGAGGGGGTCATCTGCTGTGTTCTATTGAAAAGCTGAACAGGTTATTAAGTAGATTGCAAAAATATTCAAATTAGAGACACAAGTTGTTGCCTATAACAACCAATCACAGCTCAGCTTTTATTTTACCAGAACTCCTGAGTATGTGATAGCTGGGCTGTGATTAGTTGCTATGGGTAACCAGGGACATTGTTACTATAGGACGACCTGATAAATCCCCCATTGACCCCTAGAGCAGAGTGCGCTCCTCTGTTACCGCTTCTTATTGGGGGAGGCCTTCCATGCCTGGCAGAGGAAATAGGGTCTGGAATATCAAGGACATAGAGAAATGGGAGCACCCACCTCTCTGCCAGAACTGTCAGCAGGCGTGCTGGAGCCGCTGGAGCATCTGTGTTCTCCTTACAGGAGGGAAATGGGGAGAATAGAGCGGCGGCATCACCTCCATCCAGCTGGGGGCGCCACTCAGTGCTGTTCCTAACTGCTCTTCAAGCTGCCTGTTGGACTGAGGGTGCCAGTTGGACTGAGGACTGATATGACTGTTGTCATAGCAACCAAACCTGCCTAGTAAACAAGTGAGCAAAAACACAAGACACAACAAGTAAAGACAACCTTACCAACATTTAACCCCTAAATGTGTCTCTTACTTTAACATTTTGTTATTAACTCCTTTAGCTCCTATATTCACTGTGTTTTATTAATATCTTATTAGGTACAAGAGGCCAGGGGGCGCTCCCCTGCCAAGAACTCAGATTAGTACAGTCCAGCCACTTCAGTACTAAGCTGGGTTCCTGTGGGTAGGGAAACGCCCCTTGGGCTCTTCTGCCTAATTAGCATAATTATTAAAAGACACGAATAACAGTATAAAATCACAGCACAGTTAACAACTTTACACGCCTGTAACATATGTGTGTGTGCGCATTATTACATTACTGTAGATGAAAGCATAAAAGTAGCTAAATAAAAATCTTTGTATACGACCTGCTATAAACATGAAGTCCACCATGTATGCACCTCCTGTCTGTGGTTGTTGCCCATGCTGGTCCATCATGGATGCTGCTCTTGGCTTCGTATCTGCTTCTTCTACTGGTTCTCTGTGGCTGCTGCTCCTGTGAAGAATGAGCAGAAGCAGCTGGGTGTCACTCCTCTCTGCAGCTGTTCCTTATGCTGTTCCATCCGGGATGCTGCTCCTGGCTTTGGAGCTGCTTCTTCTCTTGGTCCTCTCTGGCTGCTGCTCCTGGGAAGAATGAGCAGAAGCAGCTGTGAGCAGGTATATATACCCAGTGAGCTGCGCTCTGATTGGTGGAAATTCCAAGCCATAACATTGCATAAATTATAGGCAATGCTGCTTTCTGATTGGTGGAAATTTGATGACCTCACACTATGCATGACCTAATAGGAGTGCTGTTCTCTGATTGGTGGAAATTCTAAGCCATAATATCGCATACATTATAGGCAGTGCTGCTTTCTGATTGGTGGAAATTCTTCGATGACCTCACAATAACAGTGCTGATCTCTAGTCATGACATCACAGACATTATGGGCAGTGCTGCTTTCTGATTTCAGAGTGTGTTCACCAATATTTATGTGGCATCACAGCTACAGTGGGAAAAGGATTTGATGTATCACAATGGCATATTAAATCGTGTAATGTCATGCATGGAGGCTGATAACAGCACTACACAGTGAATGGACCGAAATCAGAATGTCTCCGTACACTATGTAGTGGTGGTGACCTGCAACTTCAGCTAGAAGTGAACAGGAGCTGAGCTGCAGTTACAGGTCGCCACCACTAGACGGTGTATTGAAACAAACTCCCTTCACTGTGTAGTGGCGGCCTAGAGCAGCTGATGGCAGGCAATGGGGCTCTGCACCCTGCAGATCAGTTCATTTTGCCCAGAAAACCCCTTGCAATTGCACAGGGCACATTACTCTCCTGCAGAGAGGGGGTGCTGTCATGTCAGCACAGCTGATCTGCACACAGAACAATTAACAGAAGTAAGAAGCATACCATGGAGAATATGGGGCAAATGCCAGTATCTTCTCCCTCTCAGCCTCCTACTGATCCCTTATGCTGATAATCCCTGTGGTTCCCCTCCCCCACTTCAAGCAGAATGCTGCCTCTACATCTGGGTTGCTGGAGGTATGACAGGTGCAGACAGCAGATGGCAGTATAACCCACACAGAGACTTAGGGGGAGATTTATCATACTGGTGTAAAGTAGAATTGTCTTAGTTGCCCCTAGCAATCAATCAGATTCCACCTTTCATTTTTCAAAGAATCTATGAGGAATGAAAAGTGGAATCTGATTGGTTGCTAGGGGCAACTAAGACAATTCTACATTACACCAGTTTGATAAATCTCCCCCTTAGTCTGTATTGGTGATGCTGCCTCTATATCTAGGCTGCTGGAGGTGCAGACAGGTACAGACAGCAGGTGGCAGTATAACCCACATCATGTCCCCAGTCCATGTTAGTGATGCTGGTTGGTTGCCAAGGCAACTTTATAACGCCCAGCAAGTTCAGTGAACAAATCGCATGAATTAGAAATAGACATGTGGAGGTAACTCACTGGGCGTCATGTTGTTGCCATTGCAACAATTTTATGGTTTCAGCAAAAGAAGCATTGTATAGTATGATGAAGGTGACATGGAGGCCATTTATTCCTATGAGTGAGCAGATGACGGGTGATTTCTAAGGATTAGATAAAGCGGATACACGGCATCACTCTGAGAAGGACTTACCTCTATGACACCTACAGCTTGGATAGTGTTAGGCATTATTCACACCACGTTATACCAATACATTGCCAATATACATCACAAAAGGGATGCCAACATATACCATGGCATTGTGGCTTCTGTGTTTCAGAATGTGCCCAGAAAAACGTTTATGTGACACAGCTGCCGAATACGGGGGGAAAGAGAACATATCACTATGGGATATTATGTATGGAGGCTGATAACAGATAGGCAATAGCTGGATATGTGTGTAACAAACTAAAGCATGTAATTCCAAGTGTGATGGCTGATAACAGATAGGCAATAGCTGGATATGTGTATAACAAACTAAAGCATGTAATCAGGGCCGGCCTTTGGGGTGTGCGACCTGTGCGCTTGCACAGGGCACTTCACTCCCGGCCAGCTAGGGGGCGCCTCGTCAGACAGAGAGCTGCACTGCACATCTAACTTAGATTTAGAAGTTAGATGTGCTGTGTGTCTGCAGGAGCGCCCCCCCCCCCCAGCTGGCCGCCTCCCCTTATACCATAGTGGTTCCGTCTGGGCGCTCCTGCAGACACACAGCACATCTAACTGCTGTTACTAAGTCAGATGTGCAGTGCAAATGTCTGCCGCAGCGCCCCTACCTGGCCGGGTGGAGGATACTGTGGGTGGCATCTCCTGATAATAGGGTCTGGTCTCAGCCAGACTCTGTTAGCAGAGAGGAGAGGGAGAGGGGGGCGGTCCGGGAGAGGACCCTGGGGCTTCCACCAGATTGAACGCGGAAGCAGGTTCAGTCCATTAGGAGAGAGTGGGGAGAAGCTCTGTGTGTGCACCATAACCCTCCTTATACAGGTGCATATAAGAATGGAGAACATGCAACATTCCAGTATATGCTGCACATTCTCCATTCATCACCTGCTTTTTCCCGGAGCTTCCTCCTTCCTTCACTGTCGGGTCAGAGAGGAGGGGAAGGGACTAACAGCACAGCAGCCTGATGGGGCCAAACAGCAGCTCTGCACCCTGAAGCCTCATGCTGCCTGCTCTGTGCCTTCCCTGTCTTCTCCTCTCAGTGTCCCCCTCATCTCCTCTCTGTGGCCCCCTCCTCCCCATAGTGCCCCCCCCCCCCAGCTGCATTCCTGTTCCTGCCTCCTACCCCTCCACAGCAGCCCCATGTTGGATGGAGAAGGTCTGACAGGTGAAAGGATTGCATGACAGATCCAACCCAGAGAGGTCAGTGTATTGTATGACTGTGTGTAAATGTGTGGGATTCTGTATGCATGGGGTGTGTAAGTGTGTGTGTGTGTGTGTGTGTATGTATGTATGTATGTATGCTATTGTATGTGTGAGAAGTAGGAAGATATGTTTGGGGTTGGGTAGGGTCACTTGTGGTTTATCTGCTGCAAATTTTGCACATGAAATATCTGTGTGGTAAATCTGCCCCATATACAGGAGGAGCAGATGGGATAAAAAAAATCCCATCTATGGGGCGGAGCCTAGCAGTGCCCAGAGCAGGACGCATGGTGCAGAGCTCCTGCAAGCCCACATCTTCTGGGTCTATTGTTAATGCAATAGACTGATACTCCACATTCTCTCCTTTCTCTACAGGAATTATCTATTGGTTATAGGTCCACATTTGGACATCTTATTTCATTGTGTTCTTTCTTCTTGCTATTTCAAATGTGGAAATAGGTTAATGTTTCAGGTCATTATATTTACTTAGTTATATATGAGCAACAACATGAGTTCGCGGACACCACTATGTCTGCATTTACTTACATTCAATACTTGACTTATTATTCTAACTCCTTATATTCTAACATGTTTAGTTATAATGCTTTACCGAACGAAAATTGGTGGTGGAGGTGGCCACCAGGTTGATTGGTTCAGTTTATTGTTCTTTGTTTCAGACGGTACACTATCACTATTTAAATTACTACAAGTAATTTTCCCATCACATAATTATGGCATCGCTTAATATTACATCATGGAATGTAAGAGGCATGAACACACCACAAAAGAGAAGTCATATTTTTTCATACCTTAGACAACATACTCCTGATATCCTGTTTTTACAAGAAACCCACTTTAGGTTGAATCATATAACCAAACTAGACAACTCCCCATACACCCAATGGTTCCACAGCACACACACATCCACCTCTAGAGGTGTGAGTATAGCTATTCATAAAAATACGCCCTTTCAAGTTGTTTCCTCCCAGATCGACCCTGCGGCTAGATATGTTCTTATTAAAGGTCTAGTATACAATAATATGGTGACATTGGTTAATATGTATGCACCTAACAAGAATCAAACCTTATGGTTTAAAAAAGTTCTGTCTGACTTAACAAAATTTGCTGAAGTTATTATCTTATTGGGAGGAGATTTCAACTGCACATTAGACCCTGAAATGGACACCACGTCTCAGTCTTTGACTTTAAATTTTAGAGTAGGTCGCAGTATTCAGAAGGCACTGCTAGATCTCCACCTGGTAGATTGCTGGAGAACTCTTCACCCAGATACAAAAGATTATTCCTTTTATTCCCATGTGCATGGAACTTATCACCGTATTGATCATATTTTCATATCTGACAGATCACTACAGAACCTTAAGTCCTCTAAAATTGGCACAATAGCGATTTCAGACCACGCCCCTGTTTCAATACAAATAGAAATGCTAAATATCCCGAAGAAAGAATGGACCTGGTCATTAAATGAGACGCTATTAGGTGACCCTACACATACTACTCGGTTAAGACAGAAAATATTGGAATATTTTAAAATTAATGCTATACCAGAAACGCCCACCCCGATAGTATGGGAAGCTCATAAATCCTTTATTAGAGGTGAATTGATTGCTATAGGCTCCAGGGTCAAGAAACTTATGGTAGCAAAGATGTCTGACTTACTTAATAAGATCGCAAAACTGGAAAATAAACGTAAAGCAAAAGCAGACGCAAAAGTCAGAGATGAACTATACAAATTACGACTAGAACTTAAAGATACACTAAATGTACAAGCGGCCAAAGCTCTCCAATGCTGTAAATTTAAACACTATGCACATGGGGATAAGGGTTCTAAAATAATGTCTGCCCTGATTAAACATAGAAAAGATAACTCATTCATACATAAAATAACTACTGAAAGAGGGAACACTGTAAAAGATACCCAAACATTGCTAAAGCCTTTAGTGACTTTATGAAAAATTGTATAATATCCCCCCAGATCAAACACCTGACCCAGATTATAAAACCAATTTATTGGAGAAATTTCTGACACGAATTAAGCTCCCGACACTATCAGAAGAAGATAAATTATCACTATTAGCCCCTATTACCCCCCAGGAACTTTCTAAGGTTCTAGCATCAATCCCAACAGGGAAAAGCCCAGGGCCCGACGGCCTACCTATCGCATATTACAAAAAAATTTCAGATATTCTGACTCCCCATTTCTCCACATTATGCAATTGTCTACTCACCGGTGATAGACTTCCAAAACAAATGCTAGAAGCATTTATAACGATCTTGCTAAAAGAGGGTAAAGACCCAAGCCAATGCGGTAGTTAAAGGCCAATCTTGTTGTTAAATGCAGATTTAAAATGGTGGGCAAAGCTTTTTGCAACAAGAATAAAAAAGCTTTTACCATTACTAACCACAGAAGAACAAACAGGCTTTGTTATGGGTAGGGAAGGTACATTTAATACCTCAAGAGTGCTACATAGCATTCATTACGCTAAAAGAGCCAAAATCCCATTAGTCCTTCTCGCCACTGATGCCGAGAAGGCTTTTGATCGTGTGGCATGGGATTTTCTTAGAATCTTTAAAGAAGTTTGGGTTTCCACCTCAATTCATCACAGCTGTAATGTCCCTGTACACTGATCCTTCTGCCAGGATAAAAATGAATGGCACCCTGTCTGGTGCCTTCCAGATTAGGAATGGCACTAGACAGGGGTGCCCTCTATTACCTTCTCTTTTTATCCTAACAATGGAGATTCTTTTACAAAAAATTAAACAGACCCCCACTATTAAAGGCCTCAAAATTGGCCCTACTACCCACTCCACTGCTGCATTCGCGGATGATCTATTAATATTTATTTCTAATCCAAAACAAGCACTCCCAACATTATTGAACATCTTTAAAGATTTTGGTAAACTCTCCAACTTCAAAATTAACTATAACAAGTCAGAGGCGGCGTGGTGACGCGATGACGTAACACGCTGTACGTCACGCGGAGTGGTGTTCGGTCCGCACCATGTGAGGGGTCCCGCTAGCTTGAACCCAAGCCGCATGATTACTGCTGGAGGAGGTGAAGCCCGAGTCTGGAAGCCGTGCTGCTGCCGCGAGCTGAAGCCTGAGCCTGGAAGCCGTGTTGCTGCCGCGAGCTGACCCTGATGGAGGACGTGGAGCCGACGTGTGCGACAGCGGGGCGACGTGGGTAGCCGACGGAGAAGTGCCTGACCGGTGGAGGTGCAGAGGAGCGGAGGAGATCCGGAGGAGCGGAGGTCCCGGGGTGTCCTGTATGGCGTATGAGGAGACGGCCGTGGAGGAGTAATACGGGAGCAGGGGATCCTGAGCTGTGGAAGATTGGACTAAGTGACAGCTGCTGGGGGTCGAGGCATGGGTGAGATCTAATCTGACACTTTCTCCATGTTTGAGAACTTGAGGCCTGAAGAAGAGGGTGGATACATTTATTGCTTGGAGAAATTAAATTAACTTGAGACTCTACAAGTATCTGGGGCGTAAACGCATATTGCTCTATCTACTCCATGCCAGAGAGTGCGGATGTATGTACTTCCCACTTGGAATAATACTCAGAGATTCTACAAATATTTGAGTGGAGAGCGTACATGGAGCGTACAAGTAACTGTGGGATAGAATATATATTGTTTTTGACCATTGCTTGTCCTGAGAATGTGGGTGCATATATATACTGCTTGGAACTTTATCTAGAGACTCTATAAGTAATCGTGGGGAGGACGTTTTTTTTTTGTTTTTGTTTTTTTTGGTTTCCGCCTATTGTTTATCAAGAGAGTGGGGGTATAGATACTTATTGCCTGGAACGCCTATAAGAAATTTTTCTAATTGTTTGTGGGGAGAACGTGTATTGTTTACAGTACTGTCGTAAATCTGCTTAGGGATCGCGGGCACATATACTCTTGGGTTGGAACATCAGCAACAGAGGGTGTAGTGTGTCTGTAGGTTGCCGTGTGTAAAATTCTTTGGTGAGATTTGAATGGCTTCTAAAGGAAAAGGGAAAGGTGCCCCAAAAATGGATAAATTTCTGAGCCCCATTGCACAGGGGGAACCTGGAGGGTCCAGATTGAGTGAGGGAGGTAAAGGGAAGGGCCTGCCTGAGTTGCATGAATTTGAGCAGGGAGAAAATGGAATAGCTGGAGTTCGAACAAATGACCCTATGTTGTTAGAGATCTTGGCCGCCGTAAATAGAACAAACGAAGCTCTTAATGGTATAACTCCTCAGATTGGAGAAATTAAAGCTGATATTTCATTGATTCGTTGTGATATGAATAAAATAAGAGAGAGGGTCACAGAGACTGAGAATCGAATCAGTACCTTGGAGGACAATGTGGGTAGAATGGAAGCAGACCTGAAGAGGGTCTGTAAGGAGAACAGTGAACTGCAGGCCAAGGTGATTGATTTTTAAGACAGGAATAGGAGGGCTAATGTTAGAGTGATTGGGGTCCCTGAAGGGGCGGAAGGGGCGGACTGTACAAAATTCATGCAGGAGTGGCTGGTGGGAAAAGTGGGGGTAGGGAAGCTATCTAATCACTTCTGTGTGGATAGGGCCCATAGACTGCCTATGAGGAGAGGAATTGTAGGAAATAAGCCCCGGTCCATTATTGCAAAAATTCATTGTGTTAGGGACAAGGATATTATCTTGAGGAGTCTGAGGGAGGAACCGCCACATGAGATTAATGGGTCTAGGATCTTCCTATACTCAGATTATTCCACGGCTACACAAAAGGCCAGGGAGAAATTTGTGGATATAAAGAGACGTTTCAAACAAAACGATATTATGCAATGATGTACCCAGCCAGGCTGCGGATCGTCCACCAGCAGCAGGTGATTTTCTTTGACAAACCATCGGAGGCTTCTGAATGGTTAGACAATAATGGGAAGCGGTAGGGAGTTCTTTTGTATCTTTTTTATTTAGATTAGTATGGTATATAGGGGCCTTTCGGGTGATTGCGGGCCGAACACCCTAATCCATTAGTTAGGGCTTACACACTGCGGTATGTGAGCAAGGGGTTGGGGGAGGGGGGGGAGGGAGGGGGGGATATACGGCGAAGTATTAGTCACTTATTTATTCCAATTGATGATTTCTTCTCCTCTACTTTATTTTTTAAGAGTTAAGGGTTAATGGTAAAGTTAGTGGTGTGGAATATTAGAGGTATTAATGATAGATTAAAAAGGTTTGCGGTAACTAGAGAGATCTCCAGGTATCTACCAGCGATTGTGTGCCTATTGGAAACTCATTTGGATTTGGATCGCACTAGTATGCTGGCACACAGATGGGTGGCGCATCAGTTTCACTCTACATACTCTGTGTACTCGCGGGGAGTTAGTGTGTTGGTGCACCAAAGTATAAAGTTTATACCAAAGGACACAAGAATAGATCCAGGAGGTCGTTATGTATTTATTTATGCAGAACTTGAAGGGCATAATATGGTACTTGCCTTTGTGTATATACCTCCACCTTTTGCCGCGGACGTGCTGATTCAGTGTTTCCAGTTTGCTGCAAAATATGCGAATTGTATGTTAATAATTCCTTCTACGTAGAAACAGAGTAGCGGCACTCTCCCATAGGTAAAATTGCTTTATTTCTTAGGCAAGAACATAGGACAAACAGTGCGATCCACAGGAAAAGCTACGAATCGTTGATGCGCGTGTAGCGCGAAACGATTCGTAGCTTTTCCTGTGGATCGCACTGTTTGTCCTATGTTCTTGCCTAAGAAATAAAGCAATTTTACCTATGGGAGAGTGCCGCTACTCTGTTTCTACGTAGAAGATATTGATCATGTCTCCGGCAGAGCACCACCCGATGGTATAACAGCGGTTCCAGCTTCAGTACACAGCCCGGGCTTGCCTTATACATTGACTGGTGTGCCAGCCACTATTTCTTTGTTGGTGTGGTATGTTAATAATTATGGGCGATCTGAACGCAGTAATGGACGAGGGGAGAGATAGAAAGAGGGATACAGTAAGGGGAATTGGAAATAGTAGTTCTCCATTAAGTAAAATAGTAAATGAGTACGGATGGACGGATGTATGGCGCCATTTAAATCCCCAATCTCAGGAGTTTTCATGCTATAGTTCTACGCATAGAGTTTTCTCGAGAATCGATATGGTCCTCGCCAATGAGGCAGCTCTTCTTAGAATTAAAAAAGTGGTATATGAGGCCCGCAGTATCTCAGACCATGTTCCGGTGAGGGTAGAGTTGGATGTAAGTAATAGGGGTGGTGGAATCAGAGAGTTTAAGTGTAACCCACATTGGTTAAAGTTATTACATACTAATGATCAGATAAAGAAAGAGATGTCGGAATTTTTCGATATTAATATCGGTACGGCGAGTTTGCATGTGGTCTGGGATACTGCTAAAGCCTATTTGAGAGGGTTGCTAAAGAGGGAGGTTGGGAGGCAGAAGAAGGTATATAGAGAACAAGAGGGTAAGCTGAGAGAGGAGGTTAAAAAAACAGAGTGTGAGTATGTTCGTGATAGGACAGACAAAAATCAGAATGTATGGCAGAATGCGGTTGAGGCGCTTAAGGATTTCCTACAAGTAAAGGCTCAGAATAAGTGCTGGTTTTAGGGGGCCGAGCAATATACACAGGGGGGAAGACCTGGCAAATACCTAGCTAATCTGATTAAGTGTAATAAGGGTAGAAGGCTGATATCAGAAATCAGGGATATGGATGGAATAATGGTAAGAGATACAGGGAATATTCTGAAGGTATTCAGGCAGTACTTTGTGAAAATATATACGGCAAGGGAAGAGATCACATGGCAGAAATGTATGAAGTATTTAGAAGAAGTGGAGGTGCCAGTGCTTGACCCTGAGAAAAGGGATTGGTTAGAGCGCCCGTTGGAGCAGGAGGAAGTAAATCTGGTTGTGAAGAGTATGGCTAGTGGTAAAACATCGGGCCCAGACGGGTTACCTGTGGAGATCTATCGGTCTTATGGGGATGTGCTCCTGAAACAGCTTTATACGGTACTTAGACTTGCATGCGATGAAGGATGTCTGCCTGAAACAATGCATGATGCGAATATCGTGTTGATTCCCAAGGGAGATAAGGATCAGACAGATCCGGGGGCATATCGACCGATATCATTGATAAATACGGATATCAAGATATTGGCAAGGATTTTGTCACTCAGGATGGCGAGAGTGATGGAGGATTTGATAGGCAAGGAACAAACCGGGTTTATAGGAGGAAGAACGACGCACGATAATATCATGAGAGCTCAGGCTAATATTCAGGGGGTTGGTGTTGAGGGGGGCCACTCCATACTGTCTTTGGATGCTGCTAAGGCATTTGACAGTGTGGAGTGGCCCTATATGTGGGCCGTCTTACAGAAATTTGGGTTTGGGGGAGGATTTATTGGGTGGCTGAAGATGATATACCAGCATCCTAGGGCCAGGGTTATTGTTAACGGGGAGGTATCGGAGATGTTCCAACTAAAAAGAGGGACTAGGCAGGGCTGTCCTCTCTCCCCCTTACTCTTTGCTTTAGTCATGGAGCCGTTGGCGCGAAGGATAAATAATAACAAAGAGATAGAGGGCTTTGGAGTGTGGGGGAGAGAGGATAAGATAGCCTTATATGCAGATGACGTGTTGTTATTCTTGGGCGACACAAAGAATGGCTTGGAAGTGGCAATGAAGGAGGTGAAGGAGTTTGGGGATCATTCTGGCCTAGTAATAAACTGGGATAAGTCGGTATTATTGCCGATTAGAGGTGAAGTAATGGTAGATACTAGACTCCGAGTGGAAGGGAGAGATGGAGTATGCAAGTATCTGGGGGTCAGACTTTTGGCCGATCCTAGGCGATTTGCTGAACTTAATATCGAGGTTAAACAAAATGAGACAGCAAGTTAGTATTTGGAATAAAATGTATTTATCAAGAGCGGATAAAATTGGACTGATAAAAATGATATGGGTCCCACAGATACTGTATGTCTTAAAGCCATCATGAAAGGCATATCAGTGGTCAGCGTGTAAACCTGGCTTTAAAATGTAATCTGCCATTTTATACATCTACTAGTAGAAGAGAGAGAACACCATGCGGCGCACATAGCTTATTACTGCAGAACAAATGCTAGGGCGGTCATGCTACAAGCCCAATACCGCCAGTCACTTTAGCAGTGGTTTGCACACCTTGATGCCGCTTGCAGCCCTTTCAACGGAACCAGGAGACTTGGTACAATAATTCAGCAGTGAAGACAGCACCAAAGTAGTCAAAAATCTTGTGACTTTATTCACTCCCTCTTGTGCAATGTTTTGCCTTACTCAGAGCTAAAACGAAACATCGCGCTAGAGGGTGTGAATAAAATCACAAGAATTTTTACTACTTTAGTGCTGCCTCTGCTGCTGCTCCGGAGGGGGTGCAGTCTGGTGAGGGGGTATTATCCTACCTATCACTGATACTACTGCTCCGGAAGGGGTGCAGTCAGATGAGGGGGGCATAATCCTACCTATCACTGATATTACTGCTGCTGCTCTGGAGGGGGTGCAGTCTGGTGAGGGGGTATTATCCTACCTATCACTGATACTACTGCTCCGGAAGGGGTGCAGTCAGATGAGGGGGGCATAATCCTACCTATCACTGATATTACTGCTGCTGCTCCGGAAGGGGTGCAGTCTGGTGAGCGGGTATTATCCTACCTATCACTGATACTACTGCTCCGGAAGGGGTGCAGTCAGATGAGGGGGGCATAATCCTACCTATCACTGATATTACTGCTGCTGCTCCGGAAGGGGTGCAGTCTGGTGAGCGGGTATTATCCTACCTATCACTGATACTACTGCTCCGGAAGGGGTGCAGTCAGATGAGGGGGGGGGGGGGCATAATCCTACCTATCACTGATATTACTGCTGCTGCTCCGGAGGGGGTGCAGTCAGATGAGGGGGGCATAATTCTACCTATCACTGATACTACTGCTGCTCCGGAGGAGGTGCAGTCTGGTAAGGGGGTATTATCCTACCTGTCACTGATACTGCTGCTCCGGAGGGGGTGCAGTCAGATGAGGGAGGCATAATCCTCCCTATCACTGATACTGCTGCTGCTGCTCCAGAGGGGGTGCAGTCTGGTGAGGGGTGCATAATCCTACCTATCACTGATACTGCTGCTCCAGAGGGGGTGCAGTCTGGTGAGGGGGGCATTATCCTACCTATTACTAATACTGCTGCTGCTCCAGAGGGGGTGCAGTCTGGTGAAGGGGGCATTATCCCACTTGTGTCTGCTGCTTATATCTTTATTTTTGATACAATCAGTACAATAGTTGAGAAGTTTGCACTCTGGAGGTCCCAGTTGTGCAGGAGATCCGTGAGGCTTGGGCGCTGATCAGCTGAGTCAGGATTCTCACATCACAGATGATAGGAGTTGTAAAAGACGTAGGAGTAAGACAAATCAATGGATAATGTGTTTCTAAGGGAATCTTATTTGTGTTTCTAAGGGGATCTCATTTGATGAAACACGTCATACATTGATTAAAGTCTTACTGTTATATCTACTACAACACCTATCATCTTTGATGTGAGAATCCTCAGCTGATCAGAGCCCAAGCCTCACGGATCTCCTGCACAACTGGACCTCCAAAGTGTGAACTTCTCATCACATACATACAGTATACATATATACACAAATAGACATACTGCAGCCATACACACTGTATACATATATACACAAATAGACATACTGCAGACATACATACAGTATACATATATACACAAATAGACATATTGCAGACATACATACTGTATACATATATACACAAATAGACATACTGCAGACATACATACATACAGTATACATATATACACAAATAGACATACTGCAGACATACACACGGTATACATATACACAAATAGACATACTGCAGACATACACACAGTATACATATATACACAAATAGACATACTGCAGACATACATACATACAGTATACATATATACACAAATAGACATACTGCAGACATACATACAGTATACATATATACACAAATAGACATACTGCAGACATACATACAGTATACATATATACACAAATAGACATATTGCAGACATACATACTGTATACATATATACACAAATAGACATACTGCAGACATACATACAGTATACATATATACACAAATAGACATACTGCAGACATACACACTGTATACATATATACACAAATAGACATACTGCAGACATACACAAACATGCAGACACAACACATCTTACATATATACATCTAATCATACTAACACACACACAACATGGATACACAGATACAAAAGCATGCAGATTACACATATAAACTATCTATAGAACTACATTACATAATATATACACTATATACATGATAGAAAACACACACACACACACACACACACACACACATATATCACTCACATGCATAAACACATGACACATGTACAGACACACACTGATGACAAAGATAGACAAGAATATACACAAACACTCACATGTTCAGCAGGGCAGGAGGCTTCAGTCTTCTTTTCTCCCAGCCAGGCACAGCAGCCTGCAGCCTCTCCCCCTTGTCCTGTGCACCGACTGCACACAGCAACAGGAGAGTCACGTGATTGCAGAGGGGAGGGGGGACAGAGGGGCCCTGCTGCTGCTGCTGCTCTCGGCATCTTGTGACAGGCAGGAAGAGGTCAGCGCTGAGGATGGGAGCAGATGTAAGGGAGTCAGGTGAGCAGGGGGAGGGGAGGGCCCATGATTGCAGAAAGAACGGGCCCTGATACCGTGCTTAACTCACCCAGCAGTGTGGGAGCTCCCGATACCAGGCAGCTTCCAAAGGGGAGGCCCCTCTCTGGCTTAGGGGAAGGGCCCTGCAAGAGGGAGGAGGGGGTGGGGCCCAACGGGGGATCCCCCGGCTCCCCGGTGGCCCAGTCCGACCCTGCGTGTAATACCCGAACCCGCCAAGAGCAGCAGGTACCGCTAACAAAAGTGTATGGGGACCTTAAATTGTTTCTAAAATTGGGGCCCCACCTTCAACTTTGCCCAGGGCCCAAAGGCAATTCTGTGTTTTGTATTGAGAAAAAAAATAAGGGGATATTCAGTCCTTATGTGGCAGTCACTCAATGGCGGTAATATTGGTCTGTATATAGTGTCATTATGTAGGGGTCATTCTATGGCTGTAACATTGGTCTATATATAGTGTGTATACAGAGTCATTATGTGGCGGTCACTCTATGGCTGTAATATTGGTCTGTATATACTGGTATATAGAGTCATCAAGTAGCTGTCATTCTATTGCAGTAATATTGGTCTGTATATAGTGTGTATATAGAATCATCATGTAGCTGTCATTGTACGGCAGTAATACTGGTCTGTATGTAGTGTGTAACTGTGTATATATGGTCATTATATGGTAGTCATTCTATGGCTGTGATATTGGTCTGTATACAGTGTGTATATAGAGTCATTATGTGGCAGACACTCTATGGCTGTAATCAGTGGCGGATTATAATATGGGCGGTTTGGGCGGCCGCCCGGGGCCCGAGGCTTCGGGGGGCCCACGCTACGCCGCCCACATTATAATCCGCCACTGACTCTCTGATGTGCGGCTTCCGGGGGTGCCCCGTCCTATCCCCGGCAGTGCGCGCATCAGAGAGCTCCCCGTGCGCCTGTGGCTGTGACTTCCGGCGCACGGGGAGCTCTTTGATGCGCGCGCTGCCGGATATAGGACGGGACACCCCCAGCAGCCGCACTTCAGCCGGAGGCTGCAGAAGGAGAGAGGCTCGACGGGGTTTTTTTTTTTTGCGTTATCTGCTAGCAAGAGGGGGACCATCTATAAGGGGGGGAAAGGGGGACTATCTATAAGGGGAGGGGAAGGGGGGCCATTTATAAGGGGAGGAAGAGGGGGGACCAGCTATAAGGGGGAGGGGGACCAGCTATAAGGGGGGGGGGGAGAGGGGGGCCAGCTATAAGGGGGAGGAGAGGGGGGACCATCTATAAGGGGGGGAGAGGGGGACCATCTATAGGGGGGGGAGAGGGGGGCCATCTATAAGGGGGGAAGAGGGGGACCAGCAATAAGGGGGAGGAGAGGGGGACCAGCTATAAGGGGGGGGGGGAGAGGGGGACCAGCTATAAGGGGGGGAGAGGGGGACCATCTTTAAGGGGGGGAAGAGGGGGGACCATCTATAAGGGAGGGAAGAGGGGGGAACATCTATAAGGAGGGAAGAGGGGGACAATCTATAAGGCGGGGGGGGGGGAGAGGGGGCCATCTATAAGGGGGGGGAGAGGGGGACCATCTATAAGGGGGGGAAGAGGGGGACCATCTCCTATAAGATCAGCACCCTCCTCTCCTGACATCCTCTGTGCTGCTGTGACCTCCCCTATTAGATCAGCACCCTCCTCTCCTGACATCCTCTGTGCTGCTGTGACCTCCCCTATTAGATCAGCACCCTCCTCTCCTGACATCCTCTGTGCTGCTGTGACCTCCCCTATAAGATCAGCACCCTCCATTCCAGACATCCTCTGTGCTGCTGGGACCCTGCGACCTCCCCTATAAGATCAGCACCCTCCTCTCCTGAAATCCTCTGTGCTGCTGTGACCTCTCCTATAAGATCAGCACTCTCCTCTCCTGACATCCTCTGTGCTGCTGTGACCTCCCCTATAAGATCAGCACTCTCCTCTCCTCTCCTGACATCCTCTGTGCTGCTGTGACCTCCCCTATAAGATCAGCACCCTCCTCTCCTGACATCCTCTGTGCTGCTGGGACCTCCCCTATAAGATCAGCACCCTCCTCTCCTGACATCCTCTGTGCAGCAAGGGACCAAACATTATGTTTATTGGGGCCAGCAGGGAGGGGAGGCAGGAAGTGTTTATTGGGGAGAGCATGGGGGGGGGGGCAGTAGTGGATTATAATGTGGGCGGATTGACCGGGGGGGGGGGGGGGGGGGGCAGGTTGGGTGAACAGCCCGGGGCCCAGGGTACATTTAATCCGCCACTGGCTGTAATATTGGTCTGCATACAGTGTTTATATTCAGTCATTATGTGGCAGTCACTGTAAGGCGGTAATATTGGTCTGTATATAGTGTGTTGAGTCATTATGTGGTGGTCACTCTGTGGCGGTAATATTGGCCTGTATATAATTTGTTTTCTTCAGTAACAGTATAGAGGTAATATCTGGTCCTGATATAGCAAGATCATATATATATATATATATATATATATATTTATTTTTAAACAATGCATATAAATAGTTTTGTGTGTGTCAGTCTTTTACAACACTAGCAGCAGTATTCTGGCATGCCACCTTCTGAACTGACTGAATGTGACTAAGGGGCCTATTACACGAAGCCATAATCGCCCGATATCGCTCTGTGCTATAAAGACATCAATCATTGGCTGATCGTTGTCTTTTGCGAGGTCAAAATATCAAATTGATGATTGTGCATATAAAATAATAAAGCTATTACTTACCTATTCACATTCCTTGGTGTCCTCAGGCCTTGTCTGTGGGATCTCCTGGTCACCGCAGCTGCAGCTCTTTCTTACTTCTGGTCGCGTCTCTGAAGTGACAGGCTGCTCAGCCAATCACTGGCCACAGAGCTGTCCCTTCTCGATCAAGGATTGCCTGAGTGGCCTATCACTTCAGAGACAGGACCAGAAGTGAGAGCTGCAGCTGCAGTGACTGGTAGATCCCACAGACAAAGCCTGAGGACACCAGGGACGTGATTAGATATATCTATCTAGTATCTATCTAGATCTAGTATATATCTTTATTTACTACATACAACAAGGGCTGCACGGACATCGCTAATGATATATATACAGCCCTTGCTGCACGATAATCAAGCCATGCAATATGCTAAGTAAGCAAGAACCATTCTATCACATTGGCGCTTACTTATCTGGAATATCGGGCCCTGCAATACAGCCCTTAAAGTGGCCATACACTTTCAGTAACTGCTGGCTGAACAATCGTTCAGTTGACAATTATCTCTCCCATCTGGCCATGTCCTCCCTATACACAGGAATGTTTGGCACCGCCAAGTGTTCCTGTGTTCTCTGTGGGAGGGGTAAGCCACAGCAAGACAGATCTGATGGTGGCTTATCTCTCTGAGAACAAAGAGGTTTAGCATTGATTTTCTATCATGCCCGACCCTTATGTCCACTGACATCATTTGTCAGAGGACTGTCCAGAGAGCCCCATACACCTTACACCAATGGCCAAACCCACTACGAGCAGCGGATACCACCAACAAAAGTGTGAAACCAAAGGATACAGGGGAACCCCAAAACCAGCTTAGAATCATTGGTACCTTTGACGGGGCAGCTCCACCAAGTCCGTTCCATTCTAGAAAAAGCCTGGCCAATTCTACATACCGACCCCAATCTAGCAACCCTAATAACTGATCGCCCACTGATAACTTACCGACAAGGCCGCAATCTAGGGGACTATCTCACAAAGAGCCACTATGTCCCTCCGATCCAAAAATCTGGGACCTGGCTAGACATCTACACAACAGGAACCTACAAATGCGGAACATGCAAAGCATGTAAATACATAAATGTTTCGAAGACCTTTTGCTCAGGATCAAATCCAACCGTGTTTAACAACAGATCCTTCGCGAACTGCAAAACATCATATGTGGTCTACAGTATATGGCCACCTGTGATTGCCCTAAGTCATACGTAGGGAAGACCCGAAGGGAATTGAGGAGGAGGATCCTCGAACATACTGTATAGGAGACATCGAACATTCACGACTGAAACCAGTGGCACAACTTATGCGGACTGTTCACCCACAATCTCCCTTCAAGCTGTCATTCAAGGTTATCACAAACATGAAACCAGGTATCAGAAAAGGAGACATAGACAACTTACTCATCAAAAAGGAGACGGAATGAATATACCCCCTCAAGACACTAGAACCGCATGGTCTGAACGACCAGTTACTCTTTACTTCCTTCATTTAGTATTTTCCACGTTCCATCCCATCATTATTATGTTGGCACCAACAGCCTTCCCTTTTTAAGAAGTCCCCCACCCCTCCTCTACCACTGTACCTATGACTGAATAGGCAGCCTGCTACTTGCTATTCTAACTACCGGTACACTAATTATAACTTGCTCTATTTGAGGTTATAAATGCATTTCCTATGCCTATCTTTAGTATATCCTGGTTCATCAAAATACCACTACCTCGCCTTATTTTTATTATTTTTTTATCTGTTATATCTACACTCATCATGAGATTTTTCGTATGTGAACACATTAATACATTCATCTTCACACACATATCTACGTGTTCTTTGTCCAGTCTTTTCCCTTTTTATGTGTAAGGGTACTAATACTCATTATTCTAGAAGTCAACCTCCATCCTTAACACCAGTCTCTATGAGCCAACTAATCATCGAGACAACTCCCAGACATTTCCTAGTAGCCGCTGTACTGCACTGGCAGAATTTTGCCAGTACTCCCTAATGTACGGGAAATAGGAATTGGTCACAGGAATGATGCTAATTTTCCCTCTGCCCCCTTTTTTTTTTACAAGGGGACTATTAGGGAGATTAACCCCTCCCTGGACATCCACCGGACACCATCATACTGCTGAATCCCATACATCTGGACCATACAGGTACACCCTATAACAGTGATACTGCGTGCGTTAACCACAGTCCTGAACAAAGTTTCAAGCATTCTTTTGTTTACAGACTATATGTACTTATTCTCTAATTCTACTAACATCTATCCGTGGTTAACTGGGCAAACAGACCCTCACCCACAAGTATTGACTTTTGTTGTAAACCGCTCCATCGCATTATCATCACAAGTGACTTGGCTGTATCTATTGGATGAAATATACCTACACGTCCATACTATTCACAGTTATACACAGTGACTCCTTATGCTTCGTAGATGAGATACGGTAGTAGGTAACTCAAATAACGTATACATCAATCTACATGTACGGTCTCTTATCCACATAGTTGACGTAGCTGCACTTCCTTTACTAGATTACGCTCCACCCTGGGCTGTGAACCCCATGACCGGGCTGTTTGATCCAAGATCATCCCTGATGAACCCAGAAGATTGATATCTCTGTTGGGGGAAACGCATTGGATGACATTCTGGACATGGAGCTTAAACCAACTTATTGAAAGCTAATTGACCTGAATGACCATACAGTGCACACTAACAGATTTATCACTGACCTAGTGGAGAATCTACTGAACGCTCACCTACTCTAGGTATCGGACAGATGGAAACATTTCCACAACTAGTGTAGGGTCTTTGCTCCGCTGGGCAAGGGGGACGCCCTATCCTTGCGGCTCCTTAGTTTTGAGGCAGGGCTGAATAGGCATACATATTTGGACTTGACCTATTCTTTCCCTCCTTTATATGTTTACCAGTCCCCTACCTGGGACAATTTTACACTGTACATAGTTTATAGCACCTTAATAAAGATCTGTTTGACACAACTCTTAGTGTTGGTCCACCACTTTGTTTTCACTATTTTTTCATATGTCTGTACTCAAACAGTGGGGACGAGAATATATGCCTATCCATCTTAAAGGACTGCACAGCTAATTCGTTTTGTGGTGTTACAGGTAGTAACAGTGCGCTGTGTGGGTGGGACTACAATGAAATGATAAAGTACTGCAAACAATTCAGTAACAATATGAAACTGCAATGTGTGAACACAGTTTAGATGTTCTGCAACAGGTTTGGGTGGGGAATGGGCAGGGTGGAGGATTGTGATGAACAGCTGAGGGAAAGCATTGCATTCTGGAACAAGTACTGCATTCTGGGAACTGCTCAACCAGGAAGTACAGAAACACAATACATAACAAATCCCCCCAAAACAAATGGATTTTTGGTAGTTTCAAAACTGGGATAGATAGGTAAGTAATGGTATATGCTTCTGCAGAAGTTTCATTTTTTTAACCTCTACCTGGAGTTCCCCTTTAAATTGTTGCTACAATATTTCAGCATTTGGGGCCGCACCTACAACTTTGCCCAGGGCCACATATAGTCTAAAACCGGTCCTAGATAGATAGATAGATCATAGATAAGAGATAGAGAGATAGATTGATAGATAGAGAGGAGAAAGGAGACGCACTTCTTCACAGGTGTAGCGGGTGCAGTTGGATGCAAATCCCTTGGCAATGGGGATCCCCAAGTGTCACACGAAAATCCAAAGCACTCCAGCATAAGGTGAAAAAAGGTGGCGGTTTATTACAAAAAATGTGCAAAAACACAGGATGAAACGTTTCAGTTCTCTCACAGAACCATTTTCAAACATTTTAAAAATGGTTCTGTGAAAGAACTGAAACGTTGCATCCTGTATTTTTGCACATTTTTTGTAATAAACCACCACCTTTTTTCACCTTATGCTGGAGTGCTTTGGATTTTCGTGTGAGAGATAGATAGTCCAAAGATTCCACAGCACAACCAAAATCGTGAAAAAAATCCAGTGTTTTATTCCATATTCAGTAAAGAGTTCACATGCAACGTTTCAATCTCATCGCAAGATCTTTCTCAAGCATAATCTCAGCGAGTATCACATCCATTATATACACACGTGTATCAAAATCCAAATTATCATCAATTAGCGTAATAAACAGTGAAAAACAACTGTAATACATAGTAGGACAAAGTGTCACGTCTTAAGTCGCTTAATGTAATTCATACAAAAGTCCATACGAATATTTATGTGCAAAAAGGCAAATAATATAAAAAGTTTCTTAATTGCTGGGCGGAGTTAGTCACCACTCACCACTGCTTCCATTCATGATTCAAGATTCAAAAGCTTCATCCAGTTAGTATATATCCTTACTGTGCAGGTGCGCGCGGAGTCTCACTAAGCGCGTCTCTGTGGGTGGATACTTGGGAGGGTCATTGGGGGCTCGTTTCTAGCGTATCACGGTGTTTGTAAACATATGCTGTTGTAGATCAGTAGATCATTGTTAACCCCTTAAGGACCGGGCCTAAAATGGCCTTAAAGGGGTACTCCGGTGAAAAAAAATTAACCTGCAATGAAAGGGTTAGGTAAAGTTATATAACATTGCAATATACTTACCTAATGGATTCCTGCAGCTTGGTCTTCTTTTTGGTCCCAGCTCCTCCCCACAGGAAGTTGAAAACCTGAGGTCCTCCTCTTGACTGTCGACCCCCGTTTTCCGCCGCCATTTTGTGACAATGCGTCACTAACCGACCTTCTCTCTCTCCTGCATATGCCTGTTATTTACGGTCAGTCCGTGTCTTCCTGCTTTCCTCTGATTGGTCTGCAGTTGCAGCCAATCAGAGCCCTCCCTGTGCACTTGCTCCAATCGGAGAAACTGTTCTGTGTATGCGCAGATCACACAGCGGCTGCTCATGCAGAGATGGCAGCTGGGAGCCTGGCATTGCCGCAGAGAGTTTCAGCTCAATGCTCCCAGTAAAACCCCCTCTCACATTACCCCTCTCACACGGCCCCCTCTCTTGATGTGATCCTCTCCGTCCGGCATAGGGCAGAGTAACCATGTCAGCGTGTGGACCGTAGGGGACAATGAGAGAAGAGCAGGAAGAACTGTCTGCAGCTCCTCTCATTGTCCCCTATGGCCCACACGCTGACATAGTTACTCTGCCCTATGCCAGACGGAGAGGATCACATCAAGAGAGGGGGCCGTGTGAGTGGTGGCTTCTATGACCGCACTGTTCCCCAGTAAAGCCGCCTCTCACATGGCCCCCTGCTTGATGTGATCCTCTCCTGTCGGCATGTGCAGCATAGGGCAGAGAGACAGTGTGCAGGAGACTCTCCTTTGATTGACTGCACTGCCCCCAGTAAGCAATCAGAGGAGAGTGTTCTGCACACTGTCTCTCTGCCCTATGCTGCACATGCCGACAGGAGAGGATCACATCAAGCAGGGGGCCATGTGAGAGGCGGCTTCTATGATTGCACTGTCCCCTGGAAAAGCCCCCATCATCAAAGGGCCCCCTGTAGCAGTAGCTTGAACCATATAAAAGTAAACCTGTCTGAAGCTGCCGAGGTTTACTATACCCAGCACTGAGCAGTATCACTGTGTGCTGGCAGTGCCACTTTAAATGGCCGTCTTAAGAAGCTGCGGACCCACCTCCTTCCCCCTGAGTGCGTGTGAGGAAGTTATTAGAGCAGCAGTCGGGACTACAAGGAGGAGGGAGGGACAATACTGTGCAAACCCTGAGCACACACTGAGACAGCCAGCCCTTTGCTATCCACATCGGCCTGCTGAGGTAACCCTTTAAAGACTGCACCTAGCTGGATATCACAAGGAGTAAGTACAGTACTGTATGTGTACAATGTGCAGTGGTATGTGTGGTGTGTAATGTATGTGTGATGTTATCTGTCTGTATTGTTCTATGTATGTGTAGTGTATTGTATTGTTCAATGTATGTGATTTACTTACTGTGTACTGTATATTATATTGTGTTTATATATACTGTATGTAAGAGCATATCTGTCTAGCTGACTGACAATTTATCTCTTTCTATTTTTCTATCTATCTGATTATCTATTTATCTATCTGTATTGCACATACTCAGCAACATTCCAAATTCAGTGAAGTAAATGAGTGAATTTTTTCCATCCAAACGTCGCATTGTATGCTGCACTTATCTATTGTTTGTTGTTTGCAAGTTCAATGGAATAAATTTACACTTTTACTTAATTGAATTTGGAATGCTGCGGACTATCTGCAATATAGATATCCCAAACCTGTGGCTGTGATATGTGCTGGCACCAACCTACGAACTGGGAGCCGTGCTGCTTTACTATCTATTGTATTTATCTATCTGGCTATTTATCCATGTATACAGTACGATTGGAACCCCACAGTGTCCCAATCAGACAGTGACAGGAGCACAGTTGCAAGGGTTACTGGCGGGCTGCTGCATGATCACATAAGGCAGCCGGTCCCTACGTGCTATGAAGTGAGTTCTGCTTCTGAGCTCACTTCATAGCGCTGCTGGACCCACTGACGTTTTAAAAAATATATATATATATGTTCATATTATTGTGATTTTTCGCAATGTTTCAACATGGAATATCAGTGGGTTATTTATTCGCATGCTGTGATGGTTGTCTCCCATACTGTATACATATGCATAGCTAGAAGCCCCATCTTAATTAATATTGTGGCAATGGTACAACATGGGAGTTGTAGTTCTGCAACATAGACTACTCAAGGTTGCAGAACTGCAACTACCAGTCAAGCAACCAGGAAAACTACTACTCCCATTAAGTATTGTCCCCACAACATGATCATAGGAGTTGTAGTTCAGCAACTTGGAGCTCTCCTGGTTGCATAAATACAAGCTCCATCCTCATGGTGTGGTGATTGTACATAATGGTAGCTGGAGTTATGCAACCAGGAAAACTACAAATGGCAGAACTTTAACTCCCATCTTGTAGTGCCATCATAACATAAGGATGGGAGTTGTAGTTGTGCATACCTGGTTGTACACCTACAAGCCCTTTCGACATGTTTTGGTGATGGTACATGATGGTAGCTGTAGTTATGCAACCAGAAGAGCTCCAGGTGGCAGAACTTCAACTCCCATCTTGTAGTGTCATCACAACATGAGGATGGGAGTTGAAGTTGTGCAACTTGGAGTTCTCCTGGTTTCATACCTACAAGTCCCATCCTCATCTTGTGGTGATGGTACATGGTGGGAGTTGTACTTCTGCCACCTGAAGCTCTTCTAGTTGCATAACTACTACTCCCATCATGTAATGTCACCAGGTCATACTGGGATTTGTAGCTATTCAACATCTACAGGAGCCACAACAAATGGAGAGTCACAGAGGGGGTGACAACGAAGCCAATAGTGAAATACCCCTCCCCTATTACAGAGTCTCCAAGATGCACGGGGGAGGGGGGGGCTGAGGATTCGCGGGGGTGGGAAGGTTGCTGAGGTAGAACGATAGTGGAGGTGAGCGCAACAATTCCTGCATAGTAAAACTACAGATATGTATTTACAACATGACCATGTCAGCAGTGTTTTTCCTGTGAGGACAATCTTTAGGGTACAAACACACACGGCATATACGCTGCATATTTACTGCTGTGATACGCAGCAGATACGCAGCAGATTAGATGTAAATAACTGAACACAGTATCAAATCTGCTGCGTATCTGCTGTGTGTGTTTGTACCCTTACACACAAAGTATGTTGCTTAGCAACAGGATTGGCAGTTGGTTATCAGGTAGGGCAGTGAGGAGAAACACATGGGACCATAGAGAGGCCAGGGAACTCCTAGAGCGCCTTGACAGCCAGATGGGAATATAGAGAGTCAGACTGAGCGCATGCCCTGGAGATGTTGATGAAACAGGAAGCAGATAAGTTTTTGATTGAATCAATGTAGGTGCATGGGGACTACAAAGGGGAGTTAAAAAAAAAAATAACACAACAAGACAATGTAATGACACACCCTACACATGTATGAATAAATTAGTTTTTTTTCCATGATCACCGGAGTACTCCTTTGGACCGAGGCAAATTTTATGAATATGACCTGTGTCACTTTATTCTTTAATAACTTGCAAATGCTTTTACCTGTCCGGCTGATTCTGAGATTGTTTTCTCATGACATATTGTACTTCACATTTCTGGTAAAATGGAGTCAATAATTATAACGAATCTTTATGAAAAAAAACAACAAAATAATGTGAAAAATTGTGAAAAAATGCATTTTTCCATCTTTGAAACTCTTCTGCTTATACAGAAAATGGTTATGCCACATAAATTATACATCAAATAGCATTAGCAACATGTCTACTTTATGTTGGCACCATTTATTAAACTATCTTTTTTTTTTTTTTAGACAATAGGAAGCTTAAAACGAAGAACTGCTTTCATTTTAATCATTTCCTGCGGTCTAATGATAGGGGAGTGGGGGAATGGAGGAAGAGGAGGAGCTGAGGTGAAGCTCTCCTACCCACTGAGCACGCTGGTGTAATGGACGCCGCAGCTGTCCACTGAATCTCCGCAACGATTACTGATCTGCCCCGCTGCAAACAGATAGTGTGCGGGAGGATCTGCGGAGGGACGAGGTCAATTAAGCCGATGCTGGAGGGGGATCTCGGGTGAGAGACGAGGCCCTTTACCGCAAGCCGGGAGTCGAAGGAGCCGACCCGGAAGCAGACCCCGCTAGTGACGTCAGAGCCGGACGGAGCCGAAGCGGACGCTCGGAAGCGCTCGGGTGAGAGTCGGGCCTCCCGGGCAGAAGCAGACGCCGAGATCCTGGTCACCTGGTTCCACGCTCGAGAGTCCGGGTGAGGGACGGATCTCGGGTGAGGAGACGACGAATAGCGGGTGGCCGTGCCGGCCTGCCTCATCCTCACTGAACCTGCACAGAGAGAGGCTGGTAACCCCGAAGGCCGGTGAGAGAGGCCGGAGGAAGGGGGACGCCAAACCATGTGGAGGACAGAGAGGTTTTGATCTATAGACTATAGAAGACATCGGATGGTGAGATCAGTCCTTTTTTCTTTCTGTTTGGCTTATACTGTGTGTAATACAGTGGGGGTCCGGTTAGAGGGCCTCACCTTGACTGAACAGTGGAGCAGAAATGACATTTAAGTCACAGGGTGACTAAAAATCTATTGGAGTACTGAGTAAATTGAGTAAACTGAACACGGATATGTACTGATTCAAGCTATATAACATAAGGAGCATTATAACAGTGTGCGCATTTGGTAGTGAGTCATTGAAGCGTTGAGAACTGTGAAGCCTGGGGACATGATAATTGAAGGACACTACCTATGCACACAGATTTGGGAACATATAAGTTGGTGCGCCTCTTGTTAAGTGTTATAAAGCAGAAATTGCATGGAGGACTGCCGAATTAAGAACTTGCATAATTATAGGAGTAGGAGGGAGGGCTGGCTGCCAGATTTGAAGATAAAGGGGTTTTGTTGAATTTGCTCTTTCTAAATTGCTATATACCCGGTGATCACAACACAAATTTATAACCCTAGACGCTTGGTAACAATTCTGCCCTGTGTGTGATCTGGGTTTTACCCTTACGTGGGGGAGGAGGGAATAATTTGGGTATTACCTGTTGGTGAGTGGTGAATTACTAAGGGTTTGAATGGTATAATGATGAGAACAAAAAAAACCCAGCCGAGTCCCACCAAAGAAGGAAAGGAGGTGAAGCAGGGCGGAAAAATGGAAAAATACCTCTCTCCTTCACAGGCAGCAAGTAAAGCCAGAATAGCTAATAGGGGGTTGGGAGACTCCTTGTTGGAGGATGCAGCAAATGGTGCACAGAGCAAGTCCGAAAAAGCAGAAGGTAGTGAAACCGTAGAAAAAAATACTAGAAGCAGTGAACAAATGTAATGTGTCGTTAGAGGTGTTAACAGGGCAGATTGGGACCATTCAGTCGGAAATCTCCTTGATTAGAGGGGATATGGGAAAAGTGAAGGAAAGATTAGTTACGTGGAAGTTACGTGTGGTTGCAGAGGGGAAAGTATGGTTTTTCAGTACTCCTGAGGAGGTGGGGAAGTGGTTGGACAGCCAAGGCAAGAAATGATAAGAGAAAATAAATTGATGTGATGCAGCGTGTTGGGTGGGGTAAACTCATGAGTGGGAACCTGCCTTTCCGTAGAGATGGGGGGACAGGTTGTAGGGGGAGGGGTGGGGAGAGGGGGGGTGGGGTGGGGGATCCCGGGTGGAACTGAATGTAAAAGGAATACCTCTCTTCCTTTGTTGTTACCATGTTACTTTCTTCTTGGTTTATGTTTGGTTGTTTTCTCAGTGGGGAGGGAATGGTGCCGGATAAGTGAAGGATGAGTACGAAAATTATGGTTTGGAATGTGAGGGGATTAAATGATAGGTTAAAAAGGCACGCAGTATTTGGTGTGATTAGGAATTATTTACCAGGAATCATATGTTTAACCCCTTGCCTCCGCAGCCTGTTTTGGCCTTAATGACCAGGGCCTATTTTGCAAATCTGACCTATGTCTCTTTATGTAGTGATAACTCTGCGATGCGCTTAACTATCGTGGTTATTCTGAGACTGTTTTTTCGTGACATATTCCTCTGTATGTTTGTGGTATACTTTGGTTGATACCCTAAGTATTTTTTTGTAAAAAACACAACATTTGCCCCAAAATTAGAAAAATTTACAATCCTTTATATTCAAAATTCTCTTTTCCTAAGAAAGATAGTCATGCCACATGAACTAATTATTACTGCAATATCTACAACATGTCTGCTTTATGGTGACGTCATTTGGTGAACGTCCTTTTACTTGTTAGGATGTTAGAGGACTTCAAAATTTTTCAGCGATTTTTCAAATATCAGGAAAATGTCAAATTCTGATTTTTTTAGGGACCAGTCCAGTTCTGAAGTGGATTTGTGGGGCCTGTATGTTAGTTATCCCCATAAATCCCTCCACTGTAAAAACTGCACCCCTCAAAGTATTCAAAGTAACATTTAATAAGTGTATTAACCCTTTGGGTGTTTTGCAGAAATTTAAGCATGTTGGAGGAGAAATACATTTTTTTTTATTTTTTTGGCAGACATATGTTAATCTATTTTTTCCTCTAACACAGCAAATATTAACTGAGAAATACCACTCACTATTTATTCCCCTTATTCCAGTGTTACTAGAAATCCCCCATATGTGGCCACAGTGCGTCACCTGACTTAACCACAGGCCGCAGACATGACAGAGACCTGGTGAATTTTGGGGCCTTTTTTTTATTTCAGCCATTTTTTTTTTCAGTTTTTTTTTAGCCATTATACCATGTCACAGGGCCTTGTGGTGACAAAATATTTGTGTAAGACAAGTTGACGTTTCCTTCGGTACCATTCTGGGGGACATTTGACACCCTGATCAATATTTATTTAATTTTTTATGAGGTGGTACGAATAAAAAACACAATTTAGCAGCTGTTTTTCACCATTTTTTTGTACGCCATTTACTATACATCACCTATGACATGTTATTCTTATTTGTCAGGTTGGTACGATTACAGTTATGTCCATTTTATATAACTTTTGTTATAGTTTATGCCATTTATACTATAAATAATGTTTGTGTCTTGCATATTGTAAGGGCAGTAATTTTTAAATTTTTTCGCCAATGGAGATATGTGAGGGCTTTTTTTTTGCGGCATAAGATGACATTTTTAGCAGTACACCTTTTGGGTACATGTGACGTTTTGATAGCTGTTCTCTATATTTTTTAGGGGGCGGGATTAACAAAAAATTGTCATTTTGGTTAGTTTTTTATTTATTTTTTGAGCGGTGTTAATCTGGCGGTATAATTAATGTAACAGGTTAATAGACGGGGTTATTACGGACACAGCGATACCAAATATGTGTATCTTATTTATAGGGGATCATTTATAAAGGGAGGATGGGGAATGTGTATATTTATTTTAATTATTTATTTATGTATGTATTTATTTAATTTATTTGTTTTAATTATTTATTTATTTATTTATATATTTGTGTGTGTGTGGGTGTTTTTTTTTTTTTTTTTACTTTTGCAGGTATATATATAATGCATTACAGCACATAAGCTGTGCTGTAATGCATTATACAGTGAATGAGTGTCAGTGACACACACACTGACACTCATTCAAACTATCAGGTCCCTGCAGCTGATTCAAATGATCAGTGCAGGGACCTTGGGACCTTGGTGGTCTTCACAATATCACACGACATTTTCGGAATATTCTAGAGGTTTATCAGTACTAGTACACAAAACAATTGTTTGGGAATTAGAGGAAAAGGTATCAGATAAAGAAGGAAAATATATAATTTTGAAATGTAGAATAGGCTTTTTAGGGTACAAACCCACTTGACGTATTTGCTGCGTGAATCAGTCTTAAAAATAAGCAGGCAAAACACAGGTTGGCTTTATACAATTGTTCTGCGTTAAAATACGCAATTGCGTATTTTTGAAGCTTGAAGCTTGTTGTTAGCAAAGCATCAGTTGTTAACAACCTGTGCGAAAAACGCTTGTAGCTTCACACTTCAAAAATACGCAATTGCGTATTTTAACGCAGAACAATTGTATAAAGCCAACCTGCGTTTTGCCTGCTTATTTTTAAGACTGATTCACGCAGCAAATACGTCAAGTGGGTTTGTACCCGGGGGCTAGGTTCACACTATGTAACTGTGCGGCTGTATTTTTTATGCGGCTGTAAATGTGCGGATGAAACTCCGGCCGTGGGAAAAAATAGACATGCGGCTCAAAACATACGGTCATTTACTTGGAAATCTGGTTCAACTAAAAATAACAAATAAAATCTTAAGAAAGTGATGCAAACACCTCTGGATGCATCTGGGAAAGCAGGGAAACAGTTTACATGAATTGCTATTACCGGGGTTTGCGATCCTCTGCACTAATGCCGATGTCTCTCATGGTTAATCTATTAAAATAATAAAAACATTTTCGTTGTAATAAAGTGCCTTTTGTTGTTCACTAATTAAATTTAAACTAATCCATCATTTTGCAATTAAATATACTGTTAAAATAAATAGATATATAAATAAATGTATATTTATATATATATTTATTTTTTGACAGTATATTTAATTGCACAATGATGGATTTGTTAGAATTAAATTATTGACCAACGAAACTGAATTTATTTCATCGAAAATGTGTTTTATTAATTAAATATTAATTAGTACAGGAAGCTAATGGTCAATGAGGGGTGTGGGGGTGTTTTTATTTGAATAAAAAAATTTTTTAACTTGTGTCTTGTCTTTATTTCTTTACTTTATAGACTTAGTAGTGGAAGCCATCTAATAGACGGAATCCATTACTAAGTTGGGGCCTAGTGTTAGCCGGTATAAAATGGCTAACACTAACCCCCTATTATTACCCCAGTACCCAATGCCACCAGGGGTACTGGGAAGAGCCGGGTGCCAGTGGTCCCGGAGCGTCAAAATTGGCGTCAAAATTGACCACCAGGCTGGTAAGATTTAGGCTGGGGAGGGCCTTAACCAATGGCTCTTCCCACCCTGGTGTTACCAGGCTGCTGTCGTTTGGTTTTTAACCCAGCTGGTTATAAAAATAGGGGGGACCCTATGCGTTTTTTTTTAATATTTATTTATTTAAAAAAAAAACGCATAGGGTCCCCCCTATTTTTATAACCAGCCGGGTTAAAAACCAAACGACAGCAGCCTGGTAACACCAGGGTGGGAAGAGCCATTGGTTTAGGCCCTCCCCAGCCTAAATCTTACCAGCCTGCTGCCGCCCGGTCCAGGAGCGCCAATTTTGACGCTCCGGGACCACTGGCACCCGGCTCTTCCCAGTACCCCTGGTGGCATTGGGTACTGGGGTAATAATAGGGGGTTAGTGTTAGCCATTTTATACCGGCTAACACTAGGCCCCAACTTAGTAATGGATTCCGTCTATTAGACGGCTTCCACTACTAAGTCTATAAAGCAAAGAAATAAAGACAAGACACAAGTTAAAAAATTTTTTTATTCAAATAAAAACACCCCCACACCCCTCATTGACCATTTTATTAAAAAAAAACATAAAAAAAACGCTGGTCATCGACGTAGTCCACGGAATCCGACGTAATCCCCAGGATACCGATATCTGAAAAACAAAAAGGGAGAAACACACAAAAAACACACAAACAGGAGCACAACACCCATCATTGTGAGCGGTGTTGTGCACCTTACAGTATGCAGCATCTTTACAGATCGCTGCTTACAGTCTGGCCCCCAAGGGGTGAAGGGAGGATGTATTGCATCCCCCTTAACCCCTTGGGGGCCAGACTGATGTCAGACTGCACCCATCCCAGCAAGGAAGGGGTTAACTGACCCCCCCTTCCTTGCTGGGAGGGGTGCAGTGCTGGGGAGGGGGTGGGGAGAGCTTTATACTCACCCCGATGTGTCCTCTTCGCTGGTCCGCAGCACAATGAAGTCACTGTACTGCGGACCGGCTCATTATATGTGCGCTCAGCCGATCAGCCAATCAGCTGAACGCACATATAATTCTAAAGGTTTCTTCTAATAATGCTATTGTGATAACATAATTAGAAGAAACATTTGATGTTTTCATTAAAGTAAAGTGATGATTAGTACAGAAAGCTCTATTGCCGGCATATGAATTAACGGCTTATGGAGCTTCCTGTACTAATTAATATTTAATTAATAAAACACATTTTCGATTAAATAAATTCAGTTTCGTTGGTCAATAATTTAATTCTAACGAATCCATCATTGTGCAATTAAATATACTGTCAAAAAATAAATATATATATAAATATACATTTATTTATATATCTATTTATTTTAACAGTATATTTAATTGCCAAATGATGGATTCGTTAGAATTAAATTATTGACCAACGAAAGGCACTTTGTAAGAAAATGTGTTTTATTAATTTAATATATTAACTATTAGAGGCATCGGCATTCGGCATCATTGCCGGCTATTTTTGAAGTACTCCGTACGGTCCGCCTGTCAATCCTCGGCCGCATGTCTAGCCGCAAACAATGGTCTTGTTCATTTTTTACGGGTCCGTTTACGATCGGGCCGTAGATTCATACATAGTGTGCACTGTGCAGCCGTATATCCTATACTTTCCAGCGTACGCATGAACCACCAAAAATACCGCCGCACAATTACAGCCGCAAATACAGCCGCACAGTTACATAGTCTGAACCTGGCCTAAAGGTGTATTTTGGTCTTTGTATATATCCCACCACCGTACTCATCCTTCACTTTGAATAAGGTATTTGGGGTAATAAATGGGTGGGAGAAATTGCCAGTTATGATTTTGGGTGATATGAATTGTGTGATGAGTGAGGAGAGGGATAGGCTGAGAATGAAAAAGGTGAAAACTATATCTAAAGTAACCTCTTTGAGTAAAGCTAGCAAAGAAATGGGTTTGAGGGATATTTGGAGAGAGAGGAACCCAGAAGCATCGGTTTACTCCTGTTATAATAAGACCTTTCAGACAAGCTCGCGAATAGACTTAGCACTGGTAAACGACTTGTTTGTTCGTTATGTAAAGGAAATAAGGTACAAAGCCCGAGCAGTGTCAGATCACGCCCCCTTATGTGTGGACATACTCTCAGGGGAGAAGCAGAGATTGATGGGATGGAGAGTCAATGCATACTGGTTTAAATTGATGAATAAAGATAGCCAGATTAAGAGTGAATTAGAGGAGATGCTCAATAGGAGCTGGGGGACAGCATCGGATGGTGTGGTATGGGATGCTATGAAGGCTTTCCCCAGGGGGGTCCTCAAGAAAAATATTGAGACTAAGAAGAGGAAGTTTAAAAGGGAGGGAATAGAGCTAGAGAGTAGGGTGGTGAGAACAGAGAGGAAATATCAGGAGGACCCCTGTGAGGAAAAGGAGAGGGAGTGGTTACAGGCGCAGGAAGAATATAACAAAATGTTAGAAGAAAAAGCTAGGAATAAAATCTTTTTTATGGGAAAAGAGAAGTATTTAAGTGGAGGGAAACCCAATAAAAGAACTATGGCCATAATAGAAAACCAAGAGCCCAGGAAAGGAATATCAGTAATAAAAGACAAGAATGGAAGACTGACTAGTGTGCAGAGTGAGATTAGGGAGGTGTTTGTAAGATATTATGAGGGGTTGTATAGATCAGAAGGTAGGGTAACATCAGAGGAAGTAGAGAAGTATTTGAAGGAAGTAGAAATCCCAGTATTATCGGAAGATTAGAGAGTAGAATTGGGAGCTCCATTGCAGGTCTGGGAATTTGAGAGCGCATTGAAGGAGGTAAAGGGGAATACCTCTCCAGGAGGAGATGGTTTACCTTTTGAGGTGTATAGGAGATATGGGGCGCTGTGCAGTAAAATTTCAAAATCAGATATTTTTAGGGACCTGTTCAGGTGGGGGATCGGTTCACACGCTGTAAGAGTGCGGCTGTATTTGCGGCTGTAATTGTGCGGCGGTATTTTTGATGGTTCGTGTGTATGCTGGGAAGTATAGGATATGCGGCTGCACAGTGCACACTCCGTATGAGTTTCGGGCCTGATTGTATCCGGGTCCGTAAAAAATGAGCAAGACCATTATTTCCGGCCCGAAAATGTCCAAGTCGGCCGTAGGAAGTAACATTTGGTCCAGACGGAACCTCTGATTACAGCCGGATAAATCCGGATTCTGATTTGAATAATTGATCAATGCGTAACGCCCCTTCAGTTTAAAAGGCCCAAGTGAATGGGCTTCAATAGGTGACCATCCTTTTAGGTGTCCCGATCTGGAGCTATGGCACGACGAGTAGCGGAGCATGGTGGTGCTGGTCGTGGGCGACGTGGTTCCTGGCAGAGGGACATTGATGTTCCCCGCCTCATCGCAGAGGTAACTTTTCTCGAAGAATTCGACTAATATTTCTCTTAATGATTTTGCTTGGAAAATAGGATGTATAGTCTCTCTCTCTCTGTGTTTCTCTGTATCTATTTATCCCTCTATATATCTATATATATATATATATATATGTATAATATCTAATCTATGTTTTAAAAAAATAGATATATATGTTTATATATTTATCTGATGTTGGAATTTTTTTTTATTTTACTTAGCAATTCACACGGTCGTCTCGGCCAAGAAGGCCGCACCTAAGTCACATGTAAGACACATATGAATATCATGACTATTAGTCGTGTGAATGTGGGCTTAAAAAAAATAAGAAAATTCCTTTAACTATTAATTTCGCAAACAATCAGCATATTGTAGCGTGATGTGTTTCCTTATATGCTATAGTATTAATTTAGAGTGCAGTTCAAATATTAATGAACTACTTACATATGTCTAATTTGTGATCTGTTGTGACTGTACCGTTGGTTTAGTTGTTTGAGTGTATTTTTTTGTAACAGTTACATGGGTTAAATGTAATATTTATTTTTGGGTGGTCACAATTATGTACGTAGCGTTTTTGATGCATTTTTTCTGGGATATTGTGAATGTCAATATTAATAAGCGTTCGCAATCTATTGTTTAGTAAGGGTGCGTTCACACCTACAGGATCTGCAGCAGATCTGCAGCAGATTTGATGCTGTGTTCAGTTATTTAAATGAAATCTGCTGCAGAAAATCAGCTGCAGATCCTGTAGGTGTGAACGCACCATAAAGCAATTTTTGGGTAATGGTTATGATATATTGTTTAGAAAGGTTGCCTTTTTGATGCGTTTTTTCTGTGATATTGTGAATGTCAATATGAGTAAGCGTTCGCAATCTATTGTTTAGTAAAGGAATGTTTGGTGAATGGTTATGAAATATTGTTTAGAAAGGTTGCGTTTTTGATGCTTTTTTTCAGAGATATTGTGAATGTCAATATTATTAGTCGTTATAAATGTAGTGTTTAGTAAACCTCTGGTTTGGTCATGGCTTTTTTAATGGTGGATGATATGTAAGTGTAACTTTTGCCTGATCTTTCAGGTAGTATCCTAAATGGATGCGTTTTGGATGCGTTTTTCATGTAGCTTTCTTTTCCACGTTGTTGAATGTTATTGTCTGTCCCTCATTGAATCTTCTACTTAATGCAATACCTAACCTTCCATGTATTTAATTAGCAATATATTTTTTGGAAAATATATCAACTACTGTTTTATTGATAAATGTTGACCATAGTTATGCCAAAATTTCGAGATCTATCACCATAGTCGTTGGGACATGTTTTAGCCACACACTACTGATAGCAAAACACCACACACGCCAGAACAACCACCGCAGTAGTGAAATAGTTAGCTTCACTCGTTTGCACATGTGTTGATGTATTTTCGAACCAATGTTGGGTTTTTTTTATCATCAGGTGTGAATGCAAAGCTGTCATTGAGCTGGTCTTGTGGACTACTAATTAGTGCTAGTTAAGATACAAAGCCTTTCCTAAATGAAATAATTGCACACCAATCTTGGGATCTTTTCCTAAGTGTGTTCAAAGAGTTCTGGCATTCCTTTGTGTTGTGAGTCTTGGCTCAGTGGTTATTAGGCTGTGTTCATTAGATTACAGAGGTGGTCTGTTGGAATCCCAACACCACTCTATGTAATGTAATTATGGAAAACATGTTATTCTTCAAATCGATGTAGACACACAGAGAGGTGAAGTCAGATGGAGATGTCTATTGATTTCTGTGTTCATATATTATTTTTCAGGTGCGGTCCCGTCCACATTTGTGGGACTTGACTGTGCGTGGTTACCACGACCGCGTCCTGCGTCGCGAGACGTGGGAGAGTATAGCGGCTGTGGTAGTCCCACAGTGGGGCGATGTGACGGACTCTGAGCAGCTGCGGATGGGTATGTCGTGTTGTCAAATAATGTATGACATAAAATCTTGACAAGAATGGCCGATATTCATAATAAGCCATCGAAATAGAATCAAATAATTATTATATATATTTTTCTTATCCTTATTTTTCTTTTGTCAGTCTGAGCAGTGGAGACCCGCTGGTCAAGTGTGAGGGACCAGTACCAACGGGCGATACGCACGGAGGAGAGGGGTGGGGAGCCGACCTCCATGCGCTATGCGCCTTTGTTGGATTTTCTCCCGAGCCGGAGTCAACGGCTGTAAGGATATTTGGATTATTAGCTAATGTATATAGTATCATAGTGTCCACTATGTAATACATGATCTAAAATCTTATATGGGACGAATGTATAAAAAGTCTGCCTTTGGATATTCAGCTAAACCTGCTCGATACTCACTGGCAGATGATATAATCCAATTTCCAGCACATTCTGCTTTATGTATAGATTTTATATGAATGCCAAGACAATTATCTGAAATGTATACATATAATTTCCCAACATACACTATTGCCATTATTTATAAGGCCCTAGTTGTGTCATGTTTATTAGCCTTCATGATGGTGTATGTGACTGTACAGAGAGGGTTAATGTATCCTGATCAATCACAATAGTCCCCTTTGCTCACACTCAACAAAATGCTTACACACCACTCTGACTCATGCTTGAACATCCTGTAATTGTAGTCAAATATCTTACTTTCTGTCATGGCGCTAGACCAACATATCCAATTATAGTGACTTTTGCAGATCACGGTCACTCCCTCAGTTGTTTAGCGTGTGCTGTAGGTGGCAGAGTCAGTAAGCATGGTGAATGAAATGGCCTTTTCCATGCAGCGGATAAGGTTTCATCTTTTGTGTCCTACTGTACAAAGCAGTCAGAGAGCTGTTGGTCGCCCCACACTATTCACTTCCTGAATACTCAATGCTGGCCGGCCTGCTGCTGTGTCACTGTCAGTGTGGCCTGCGGGAATCAATGACAGGTACACAGCCCTGTTACTGGACGCTTGTGTCTCGGGTCACATGACTAACTCACGCCCCTCTCCATGATGTGCGACATGAAAAAAAACTTGTTATTGTGTTGTCACCAGAATGCTTCCATGGCCACAACATGCCATGAAGATGATAGGATTGTTGCCACAGTGAGAAAGGGGAAAATATTGCCACAATATGCATTTTATTTTTTTTTATTACACACTAATGTGAAGGAGTTTGAATAAACAGTTGTATGTCCTGACCTAGGATGCTGATAGTACTACATAATGTATTCCTGTTACCAACGAACAAATTTCAACATACTGTATGTTATCAAAACAAAACAATTCTATATATTAAGTGACTTTATGAATGTGTCTAGATTATCTAACCTTTCTGTCTCTCCACAGAACCAGTGGCAATTTCGCAGAGCCACCTGGAGGAGAGGATGCTGGTGGTGCTGACGTTGCAGCATCCCAGCAGGAGGGGGAGAGTGCCACGCCACCGCCATCACAGGAGCCTGGCAGTCCGACTCTTTCTGAGGGCACGGAGCAGATGCCAGGACCTTCTGGCTCTACTTCCATGCTCGAAGAGGAGGAGGCTGCAGCACCATCAACATCTGGTGCAGGTCCCAGTGGTGTGCCCCTGGCAGCTAGGCCAAGTCAGCCACTACCACCAGGAGGCGCCGGGACCAAGAAGAACCTGAGTCAGCATGAGTCAGTTCCCCGACCCTTCCTACGTGGGCTTCCTCCTACAGACGGTGTATGGGTTACACTTACGGAGGCCACGTATCCCGCCGGAGGTCAACCTTTTCCCCGAGACCACTGAGCCCCCACCTGTGCCCCCACCTCTGTCCCCCCTTGTCCCCCCAGCAGTTTCCCCAGAGCCACCTGGTGCCATGCCACCTCCATCTGAGGGTACTAGGGCCGTTCCTAGGCGCCAGCCATGGCGTGGACGGCGCTCTCGGGCATCTCGTAACCCACCACGTTTATGATTTATAGTATGTGATGTATGAGGCAATACATCATATTTGTTATTTTATATTTATTTTAAAGTTTTTCTATTTTTTTTTTTTTTGTTTTGGTTTATGGCAAGTGGTCTGCTTTTTCTGGGCCAGAGAGGTCATTTTGTATTAGGGTAGAGTAGGGTCCATGTCCCTGAGGACACCTTACCGTGGTGACATGGTACACTCTGTTTGAAAAAACAGTTTGCTAAGATCCTCATTTGGAAAAAAAATTAGAAAGAAGTACAATCATAACTCTTTCCTTTTGCGATCTCCAGGGCGCCTGTTTCTTGTGTGTAGGGGACCTTGGGAGCAGAAACAATATGTATGAACATTTTAACGGCAAGGCCCGAAATGTACTGTAATAAAAAGAGATCAGGTCCGAAATGAAAGTCTCAGATCTGTCCTCTTTTTCGATCGATTCCTGCCTTTTGATGTATTTGTTTGACTGATAATCTTGCACCTAATGTTTGTGTGTAAAATGGGCTATTTTATTTAAGTCTTTCTACACAATAATCACTTGCATCTGATATTTCATAGAGAACATGAAGAATTTTTTCTATTATTATTCAAATCTAGATTATATTTTCACCCACATTATAACTAGGTTCATGATCCCAAAGAAAATCCATACTAGATTTGGACATGAAAAAACACTGATACATTGTGTGGGAAAGTAGAATAGTTTACATTCTTTAACACACATCTGCGTTCTTGTCTCTCGATTGTGAGGTGGAATGTTGTGCTTTTGCTCAAGGTTACACAAGGTTAGAAGTAACTCGAGCTGACTGAATGTTGCCTATCCTATAATAAACTGTCCATTTGCAATATGGAGAGGCCTAAAGCCTTTACAATGAAGGAGCATATCAAGGATATGTTCACATGTTTGAAGAGACTTAACATTTTTATTTAGATTCTTATGCAGATGATTGTTTGGCTTGGCGCATAGTGCAGTTGATGGATGTGTGTTCACGATGTATATGTAACATTTCCCACTAGTCTCAGCCTTTTATAAACATCTTCTGGCACTACGCTAATCAGTGACTAAGACTTTTTTCCTGGTGTGTATTGGAGGAATATATGATAGTCTGCTCCTAGACTGGCCCACGAGATTGCCCTTTGTGAGACTGCAGCAGAATGCAATGATCTGTATGCAGTAAGCTGGAGCTTCCTGCGCCCTTCCCCCTCTGTCCTAATCTAACTTTTACTTTACTGTTGTGACATCATATTGCTTGACAAGTCTGACAATGTTTAGGAATACAATTCCTTGTGTATTTCTATAATGTCTCCGTTTTTCACATCTGGAAAAAGCTTAGCTGGTTGTGCAGTTTGTTTAGCTTTTTCATTTGCATTAATGCGACATCAGTATTATCCATGTATCCAGATTACAACACTTTTTCTGTATGAATACAAAGCCTCTATTTCATATGCTATTCACAAATGTGTTAATCCTCTCAGTACCAAAGCTGAAAGCTAGCGTAGATTTCAAATCAACATTGGTCTTTGGCGCAAAGGGCTTCTTATTTGCATATGTAAATGATTGTGCTCGCTCACATATGGCCATAGTGGCTGATCCACCGGTTCGTTAGCTTCAATATAGAAAGGATCCGTGAAATAGTGGGGCCCAAGCGGCAAGCAGCTACGACATGGTGCAAACAAAGGGGTGTCATGAATGAATCTAGGAATAACAAACCTGTTGTTCTGTGGTCATTTCATGGCTGCGCACCAGTTTTCTCCTTCTGGAGATTACACCTTTGTTTGCGATTAACTGACGACCAGTGAGTGCCTGGCCTGAGGGCTGGGTATGAGGTATCGTTGGTACAGGTCTGCTCTCGGCCTTGTCTGAGAGTGGACATGTGTCCTGGACCTTTGCAGGTGCCTTTTGGGCCGGAAGGGAAAGGAATGCTGTGTGTTTGTGGTCCATTTCTTGTCGAAGTGGGCAAATCTTAGATAGCATTGTTAGTGCATGTTGCTGAGTGCCACCCTGCACTCTCGCTAGTTGCACCTATGTGATGAGAGCAGGATTGCCAGTTTGCATTGACATAGAATGATAGAAGAAAGTATTTCCTTTTTCGAAGCTTACCCATGCTAGAAATGCTGTTTTTGAAACATTCCTCACGGTGTTGTTTTTTTGTTCTTTGTTTAGTTTGAAACATAACATAAACTACAGGGATGAATGTAACAAGTCTGTGTGGCCAGGCTTCACCTAGGCCGTGGTGTCAGTGGATGGAGATAAAAAATGTATCATTTTTTGTTCCTATGGGTAGAAGCCAAGGTTATTTCTCATGTGTCTGTATTTGACCATCTGCACATTTGAAACAGGACCTGGATGAATAAGTTTCTTTTACAGTAAAGGCTGAGTGATCCATGGAGCCAGAGATGGATATTGATCGCTCGATAATAGACGTCGTCCAGCTAATCAGTGAAGTAAGTTTTTTTCATGAGGTGTTGGGAGTCGTTTCTACATAGGTAAGATCGTCGATCGACACATATTTATATTCTCCTTTTGAGTCTGAGAAGATAGTTGTGTGGCTGTGACTTCATGTATGATTTTCATTTGTTGTGTCACTCACATTTACATGCATGTAATTTAGAATGATTATATTTTATGTAGGTTTATTTAATGTCCAAAAGTAAAATCTGTTATTCCAGCCTGTTTAAGGGAGAAATAATTTAAGAATAAAAAATCGATAATGTAATGAGCACTAGATGCTATATAATATTTATTTTATCTGTCCGATTGTCCATAGTGATTTAGTGGCACAATACATCGCTCATAGTAGTTAATGTAAGTACGATTGTGTGTAATTGCTATGTGTTTAGCATCAGGGGGCGCTTGAAATAGAGCAATGACTGCATTTGTCTTTTCATATGTGTGTGTCTCCTCAAAATCTGTGAATGTGTTAGCTATTTTGGCCCATGTAACGCACATCATATTTTCGCCGAGATTTCTAAGTAATGGCTAGGCGAGGAATTGTCCTTGTAATAGCACATGTTGCTGGGCAACCAGGGCGTGACTTATGTTTGCTGTTAACGACATGGCCGTGCACCGAACTCCCTCCCCCCTCCCTCCTCCCTCCATGATGGTTGTTGGCGGCACATACACAGGAGAAATCCGCCCATAATGTGCTGATAGTGTCATCATAAGGAGCTCGCTTTAATAGGACGCAAATCACGCACAAGATCCGGCGCAGGGTGATGGTATAGGCTAGCGACACAGCGTGGACACGCCTCCTCTCTGTAGTACATGCACGTCATCAGTGTGCGTAGCGGGGTGGGTGTTTGTTTGGTGTGCTGTGCTAATTGTGTTCAGTGCTCGGCTAATGGCTACTTATGCTTTTCCCGCTGCTCTGCTTTCTACTTTGTCATCCGTTGTAACGTAGGAAGCACACACAATACGCAGCAGCCACGTTCAAAGAGGCGTGCCCGCCCATTATGGCACTTGTAGTGCAGCTGCTTACGACGTGACAAGGGCGGAGAAATGGCTAAGCTGAGCAGCGTTACATGGTCTCACATAGCAATTCGCCTAGCACAGGACACACAATTGTCAACCCCCCCCCCCCCCGCTACGCCCAGTGCTGAGGTGCCGATACTACAGAGAGGAGGCATGTCCCCCCGGGTCGCTATCCGATACCAGCCCCCCGCGCCGGATTGTGGGGTGCCATTCCCTAGTAGTAAGCCGAGGTATTTTCGCCTTATACTATGAGGACATGATGTGAGTAGTAGTGTACTGTGTATATGATATGTGCCGGCAGCAGACATCATGGAGAGAGGGAGGGAGTTAGCTGCAGGTGAAGCTGGAGACCCCACCCACATAAGTGATGTACTATTTAGAATTAAACATGGCGTGTAGCATGGAGAATCGGTGTACTAGCTATGACCTTAATCAATAATTGTTTCCAAGACCTTACTGTAATTGTTTCTTATTTTCAGGTCCATGCTCGCCCACTGCTATGGGACGGCCCTGCGCCTGGGTACAGAAGCCGGCTAAGGCGGAGTGCCGCATGGAAGGAGGTTTGCCGGATTGTATACCCAGATTGGGACAAGCATACTAGATTACAGAAATGGATAATTGGTAAGTTGTTTAGCCACTCTGGCAAACAATAAACTTTAGTGTTATGGTCACCTGACGCTCATATATTCCTAATGTCTGTACGCTTTTTGGTTTAGAAAACTATGTGGAGACCAGGTGGTCCAGTGTGAGGGACAGATTCATCAGGAAGCGACGGCAGCTGATGAGCCGTGGGGCGTCACAACAAGAACTGGCCTCTTTGCGTTTTGCCCCAATGCTGCGTTTCATTTTGAATTCCAGCAGACGCCGCAAGTAAGTGTGTGTGTTAATTGCATGTGTCCATGGTAGGATCAGATGATGACAGAAGTAGGTCAGTGTCTTATGTGTGCAGACATAGACATGTGTTATATTTATAGAGATTATATACATTGAGGGTCCTGCAGGGGGAGCACTATATTTAGTGAACACTTTAGAGTAATATATACTTAGGTAAGATGATGCGCCCCCTGCTGGACACAAGATAACTAACAAATGCAGCGTGGCCTAACCACCTTTGGAACAGCTTTGGATCACTCCAGGATATAATACATAACAGGAAATAAAATTTATGCCAATAGCATGGACTCTAGTAATAATGTTTAAACAATGTACGCAATGTGTCCATAGGGCCGAATAATGTTCCACTCGGGTCGGTTTGTGAAGACCAGCATTTTGGGGGACCAGTGTGTGAATATAGTGATAAAAGTTCAAGTGTGACACCTCGTACATAGAAAAGATTCGTAAAGCAGGCAGAGTAAAATCCTGCATTGGATGCATATAGTTGATTTTGAATTCCAAAAATATCCTTAAACAAATGTGCCATCTTAGATTGTGACCAGTGTTGTTTTCTCCTCAGACCAGAACTAGTTCAGCAACCAGCAGAGGCCTCATCGGATGAAGAGAATGAAGAACCTCATCTGGCAGAGGGAGTGGCCATGACTCCACCACCAAGATGGCAAGAGGGTCCTGTGGAGCCTGGCGAGGGAAAGTCACATCTGGCTTGACCGTCCAACCACATTTGTGTGCGTTCCGCACTCCCTCTCCTCACCTCCACCAACACCACCCCTTGTCTGCTACACTGTAGGGCCCTTGTGCCAACCGCGGATTACTAGCATTCATCTTTTCCTAACATTTGTGCGCACCAGGACCACATCAACAACAGACTCTTTACAAGGTCTGGCATCACATTAGCTACGGATGACAGTAAGAGCTTGGGGGGATGTGGATGTCCCTTTTATGGTTGTGTTGGCAGACTACAGTCAGGCTGGCTGTGGCCTTCACATAATAGGCAGACTACTGCCTCTGCACACTATTCTAACTCCTGTCAACATGGTCAAAAGTAGTGGCCACACACCCTCTGCCACATCCACCCAGACACACTATCATGTGATCTGTGTTTTGGTTTTCGATGTAATAAATCCATTTTGAGATATCTTATTGTTGGCCTTATTTTTGAGTTTGACTTGTTTATGTTTGAGTGTTTAAGGGTTAAAAACACATTAATCATTACTGACTGCCACTAAGGAACAACGAAATACGACCAAAAACACATTTTGTACTTTGTTTGCATACGAAGATGTATTGAATGTTGCTATTCTGTGTTTGTAAATTTTGTTGTATGCTTCACGTTTGTTGCTAATTAACACATGCTGGATGTCCTTCAGGAGGATAGTTCCAATAATATCTGACACATTGCTGTATGTGGAAATGAGTGTGTCATGATAATAAAGATTAATGTAGTAAACTATTTTATTGATCATCCCAACCCTCTCCTGCTCTGGCCACTTCCTGCCTTGGCCACAGATGTCAGCAGAGAGCAGTGTCAGACCTTAAAAACACTGAATAGCAACATTCACTACATCTTCGTAGTGGGTTCACACTACGTGTATTTCAGTCAGTATATTTCTGTCAGTATTGCTAACAAAACCAGTAGTGGTTTAAAAACACAGAAAGGCTCTGTTCACACAATGTAGAAATTGAGTGGATGGCCGCCATTTAATGTGAAATATTTGCTGTTTTTTTAAAAGAACGGATGGTATTTAGAAAGAATGTCCGTTATTTAGTGTTTTATGGCGCACATCCACTACATTAGAACATTGTGTGAACAGATCCTTTCTGTGTTTTGAATCCACTCCTGGTTTTGTTAGCAATACTGACAGAAATATACTGAGTGAAATACACGTAGTGTGAACCCACTACCGAAGATGTAGTGAATGTTGCTATTCAGTGTTTTTAAGGTCTGACACTGCTCTCTGCTGACATCTGTGGCCAAGGCAGGAAGTGGCCAGAGCAGGAGAGGGTTGGGATGATCAATAAAATAGTTTACTACATTAATCCTTATCATCATGACACACTCATTTCCACATAGAGCAATATGTCAGATCTGAGTCGAAATCTCCTCCTGCAGGACATCCAGCATGTGCTAATTATGTACAAAGTGGAGGATATATAAACGTACACACAACAAACTACATAATGTTGCGTTTACACAGCCAGATTTATGTGATAGATTTTGGAAAACAAATCCAGGACCCCAGACTGTAGCCAGGGAACAGGTGATAAAGTAAAGAGCGAGATTTCGCAGCTTTTAATATCCAATTCTGGCTTTGGCTTCAAAACTCTTAATGATAAATATGTGTCTGGAAACGCTACATCCCGCTACATCCCGTAGACCACATCCAGCTGCCGCACCTGGGTGATGTGTGGAGGGATATATGTGGTGTGTTAATGGTGATTGTTAATAACTGAGATGGGCTGTGTCCCTAGAAACTCTCAGATCCTGTTACATATCCCAGACTAGAAAGTTAGACATATAGTGCGCACCCTGCTGGTCACTCCATAGGAAATACACATGTTTTGATCACATCAATGTTTCTGCACACTAGGTTGAAAGGACTATCCAATTATTAACATTAGCACGATGTGACCATGCTCGCTAATTACTGGCCAGTAGTATATCTAGTGAGGTTATGTGTATTTTCGAACACTACAACTATGTGGGAACACACAACATGGTTGACATACATTGAAAAGCCAGACACATTGTTTAGGAGAAAATAAAAAGAGATATATTTTTTTGTCAATAAATATAACGCAAATTAAATATAACCAAATACATATGGTTTAAAAAAAAAAAAAAAGGAGCTGACACATCCCAGAGACAGGTGACATACATGCGGAAAAACATCAGTCCTGTGGCCGTGGCTCATAACGGAGGCTGTGAAAGGGGCACAGGCACGGCGCCTTCAGGAGTCATGAAGTAGTCAGCAAAGAGGTTCCTGACCACTATCCCGCGGTTGAGTTGTCTCCCTTGGCCATAGTTGAGAGGGGCACTAAAAGCTGGCAGTGTCTCCACGTCCACATCCGGGTGGGGAGCATAGTCCCGAAGGTAGTTGTGGAGAACACAGGCAGCTTTAATGACCATGTCAACTGTGCCCAAGTTCAACTGCAGGGCAGTGGTAAACACTCTCCACTGACTAGTCATGATTCCGAAGGCGCACTCCACGAAGTTACGTGCCCGGCTCAGCCTCCGGTTAAATCCTCTCCCTTGTTCATCCAGCCCTCTCCGTGGGTAAGGGCGCAGCAGGTTGTTCAGTAAAGGGAAAGCTTGATCCCCTACCATGACGAATGGAGCGGGATGCGTGGTACCCGGAAGAGGAGTGGGAGGAGGTAGAGTCACGTGATCTAACAGTATGCGCCTCCCAAACTCTGATCTCAGTAGCGCCTGGGAGTCCCCAGTACTGCCATAGGAGCCGACGTCGATGGCAAGGAAACGATACGTGGAATCAACAACCGCGATCAGGACCACAGAAAAATATTTCTTATAATTGAAATACTGTGATCCTGATCGCGGTGGTTGCTTCAGACGTATGTGCTTACCATCAACCGCCCCTATACAGTTGGGGAAGTTGGCCACAGACTGAAAGCCTGCTGCTGACTGCAACCAAATCTCCCGGGTCGGACTGGGCATCACGATGGGCTGCAAATGCTCCCAGATCACGCCGCACGTACACCTCACAATTCCAGAGATGGTGGACTTACCAACCCGGAATTGGAGGTGCAACGATGCATAACTCTCCCCTGTCGCCAAGAATCTGGAAAAAAAAAAAAATATTAATATTTTTACATTCATAACAAAATTCTATAATTACATCTTTTAAGACAATATTACATTTACATTAAAATACATGAACAAATAGTCAAACATCAACAAAAGCCTCTTCACCTTAACGTTATGAGCAGACGGGCCACAGGAGGGATGGATTTCCGCATGTAGGTGTCCTGTCTCTGGAGGTGTGGGCTCAAAATCGAAAGTAAATGATCAAAGGCCTCCATAGGCAGGCGGACGAAGGCCTGGAATTTATCAGGATGACTGCAACAAATGAAGAAAAATATTTCTCAGAAATAATACACACAAACACAGATCATAGGAAGATGTCATAGGGTTTACAAATGCTGAAATTGACATCAAACGTTGTAAGGCAAAAACAAACAAAAAAATATATGCACATTATGGACTTTGTTACAAAAATTAGGGTACAGTAAAGTTTACATTATGATATTAGATTCAAATATTATACAGCATTTATACATAAAATCAACATACCGGCGCAAATCATCATACAGGCAACCAATGTGGCCACCGGTCTCCCGCCGCAGGTTTATGGGGTGCACCCAACAGCGCCGTCCCACCTGCTGACGACGGCGCAGGTCTGCGTTTTTTCGCCTCTGAGAAGAAGGAAAATAAAATCAGAATATTTTGGACACATGTAAGTTAGTCTGAAAGGTATTCAACTGTTGCATTTAAGGACCTTTTGTCAACAGTACTTAAGGGAGCTTGCAGAAACAATACATTAAACAAATGTTTAGGGATTGTAATGCTAAACATTTTGTAACGCTATTTCAAAAACAGTTCCATAAAGCTTTAAATAAAAAAACAAAAACAAAAAAAAAACCATTATATATATATATATATATACAAATAAACATGGGAATAAATAAATACTTACAAGCGCAGGTAATAATGGCGAAGGTTCCACAAGACACCAAGCACCAGGGGCTAGTGTTTGCGGAGAAGCCGCATTCGTCTGGCTGGCCCATATGGGACATTACTTTCATCACCAGTCGACATCAGGACTATTTATTTATTTTTTTCCCACACACAAAAAGCAGATGGGCGCACTTCGCGAGTGGGCGTAGATTTTATAGGGATGTGGGTGTGCTTATTTGGCCCGGGGGGAAGATTCATGAATAAATTAAATCCTTTCGACCGGGTCGAAACAAGCCAGGAAACCTCATAACACTACGGCCGGACTCTTACGATAAGACCGTAAGTGCTTTTCAAATACAGCCGCAAGACCACCCGGATATGTACGGACAAAATTTTTTTACTGCCGCACAGTTACAGCGTGTGAACCCAGCCATAAACTGGGTACAATGGCGTAACATAATGATGTGGCTTGGGTCTGCCACACACACTACAATATTCTGTCTTATCTAGATCTTGTTGGTCACGGCACATGTCCACCCAGCTGGACCTGTGCTTCCCACCCATTATCCTGAATGTTTTCCTTCTGCTAATGTCAGTGCTATCAGCATTGGGTGCTAGCTGTAACATACAGTCAATTTCCCCAGTTGTCTCTGATCCCAGCTGTTTAATCCCCCAGGCCTTATGCACACATTCACAGTTTTTTTCTGGCCTGTATATTCTTTGCCCTATGAACGTTCACAATGTGCCAAAAAATAAAGATTGTGCATCTGTAGTGTATCCATAGTGCAACCGCAATCCATATTTTCTTTTGGATCTCTAAAATCTGTACTGTACTAGTTTAACCCCTTAAGGACAGAGCCTGAAATGGCCTTAATGACAGAGACAAATTTTATGAATATGACCAGTGTCACTTTATTCATTAATAACTTCGGGATGCTTTAACCTATCCGGCTGATTCTGAGATTGTTTTCTCGTGACATATTGTACTTTACATTTCTGGTAAATTGGAGTCGATACTCATAACGAATCTTTATGAAAAAACCCCAAATAATGTGAAAAAATGTGAAAAACTGCATTTTTCCAACTTTGAAACTTTTTTGCGTATACAGAAAGTGGTTATACCACATAAATTATATATTAAATAGCATTAGCAACATGTCTACTTTATGTTGGCGGCATTTATTAACCCCTTAGGGACCAAGCCTGTTTGGGCCTTAATGACCAGGCTCATTTTTCAAAATCTGACCTGTCTCACTTTATGCGCTTATAGCTCAGTGATGCTTTAACGTATGCTAGCGATTCTGAGATTGTTTTTTCGTAACATATGGTACTTTATGTTAGTGGCAAAATTTGATCACTGTCTTGTGTGTTTTTTGTGAAAAACATCAAAATATAATGAAAAATTTGAAAATTTTGCACTTTACGAACTTTGAAATTCTTTGCTTCTAAAAAAAAAAGGCACATGACAAAAATTAGTTAGTAAGTCACATTACCAATATGTCTTCTTTATTCTGGCTTCATTTCGTAAACATATTTCACTTTTTTAGGGTGTTACGGGGCTTAGAAATGCATCAGCAAATTATCAAATTTTCATGAAATTTCCAAAACTGATTTCTTTAGGGACCAGTTCTTTTTTTAAGTTGATTTAGGAGGCTTGTATACTGGAAACCCCCATAAGTGACCCCATTTTGGAAACTAGACACCTTAAAGAATTAATCTAGGGGTATAATGAGCATTTTAACCCTACAGGGGCTGGAGGAAAGTATTCACAATTAGGCCGGAAAAAATGGAAAATAGAAATTTTCCAATAATATATTTGTTAAGATTAAAGTATCTCATTTTCATAATAAACATGAGAGAAAATGCACCCCAAATTTTGTAATGCAGGTTCTCCTGAGTAGAACGGTACCCCATATGTGGGCGTAAACCACTGTATGGGCACACAGCAGGCCTCAGAAGGAAGGGAGCACCTATTAGCATTTCCAGTTCAGATTTTGCTGAAGAAATTTCTGAGCGCCAGGTGCGTTTGCAGAGCCCCTGTAGTGTCAGCAGAATAGAACCCCCCCAAAAGTCACCCCATTTTGGAAAGTACACCCATCAAAGAATACATCTTGGGGTGTGGTGACCATTTTGACCCCACAGGTATTAGAGGAAAGTATTCAAAAGAAGACAGTAAAAATGAAAAAATAGAATTTTTCCAATATGTTTGTTTAGTTTGAAATTTCTCAATTTAACGAGGAACAGGGGAGAAAACTCACCCCAATATATGTAAGGCCGGTACTCTTGAGTAGAACGATACCCCATATGTGGGCATAAACCACTGTGTAGGCACACAGCGGGGCTCAGAAGGGAAGGAGCGCCAATTAGCATTTCCAGTTCAGATTTTGCTGAAGAAATTTCTGAGCGCCAGGTGTGTTTGCAGAGCCCCTGTAGTGTCAGCAGAATAGAACCCCCCCAAAAGTCACCCCATTTTGGAAAGTACACCCATCAAAGAATACATCTTGGGGTGTGGTGACCATTTTGACCCCACAGGTATTAGAGGAAAGTATTCAAAAGAAGACAGTAAAAATGAAAAAATAGAATTTTTCCAATAACATGTTTGTTTAGTTTGAAATTTCTCAATTTCACGAGAAACAGGGGAGAAAACTCACCCCAATATATGTAAGGCAGGTACTCCTGAGTAGAACAGTACCCCATATGTGGGCATAAACCACTGTGTGGGCACACAGCAGGGCTCAGTAGGGAGGGAGCGCCAAGCATTTTCAGTGCATGATTTTCCTGAAGAAGTTTCTGAGCGCCAGGTGCGTTTGCAGTGCCCCTGTAATGTCTACAGAATAGAACCCTCCCCCCCAAAATCACCCCATTTTGGAAAGTACAACCCCTCAAGGAATTTATCTTGGGGTGTGGTGACCATTTTGACCCCACAGGTATTGGAGGAAAGTATTCAAAACTAGACCGTAAAAATGAAAAAAATTGAATTTTTTCAATAACATGTTTGTTTAGTTTGAAATTTCTCAATTTCACTAGGAACAAGGGAGAAAAAGCACCCCAAAACTTGTAACGGAGGTTCTCCTGAGTACAATGGTACCCCATATGTGGGCATAAACCACTGTATGGGCACACAGCAGGGCTCAGAAGAGAAGGAGTGTCATTTTAGTTACAGGCAATATGTGGGTGTTTACTGGTTATCTGGGGTGGTAATAGACAATCTCAGGGTGTTTACTGGCTATCTGAGGTGGCAGCAGGCAATCTGGTGGGGTTATGGGCAATCTGGGGTGGTTACGAGCAGTCTGTGCCAATCTGGGGTGGTTACGGTCAATCTGGGGTGGTTACGGTCAATCTGGGGTGGTCACAGGCAATCTGGGGTGGTCACAGGCAATCTGGGGTGGTCACGGGCAATCTGGGGTGGTTACTGGCTGTATGGGGTGGTTATGGGCAATCTTGGGGTGTTTACTGGCTATCTAGGGGTGGTTACTGGCTATCTGGGGAGGTGACGGGCAATCTGGTGGTGTTCACTGACTATCTGGGGATGCAACTGGCAATCTGGGGTGGTGACGAAAAATCTGTGGTGGTTACAGGCAATTTGGGGTAGTTACAGGCAGTCTGTGGCAATCTGGGGTGGTTATGGGCTATGGGGGGGGATACGGGCAATCTGGGGAGATTACGGGCTGTCTGGGGTGGTTACGGGCTGTCTGGGGTGGTTACGGGCTGTCTGGGGTGGTTACGGGCTGTCTGGGGTGGTTACGGGCTGTCTGGGATGGTTACGGGCTGTCTGGGATGGTTACGGGCTGTCTGGGATGGTTACGGGCTGTCTGGGATGGTTACGGGCTGTCTGGGATGGTTACGGGCTGTCTGGGATGGTTACGGGCTGTCTGGGATGGTTACGGGCTGTCTGGGATGGTTACGGGCTGTCTGGGATGGTTACGGGCTGTCTGGGATGGTTACGGGCTGTCTGGGATGGTTACGGGCTGTCTGGGATGGTTACGGGCTGTCTGGGATGGTTACGGGCTGTCTGGGATGGTTACGGGCTGTCTGGGATGGTTACGGGCTGTCTGGGATGGTTACGGGCTGTCTGGGATGGTTACGGGCTGTCTGGGATGGTTACGGGCTGTCTGGGATGGTTACGGGCTGTCTGGGATGGTTACGGGCTGTCTGGGATGGTTACGGGCTGTCTGGGATGGTTACGGGCTGTCTGGGATGGTTACGGGCTGTCTGGGATGGTTACGGGCTGTCTGGGATGGTTACGGGCTGTCTGGGATGGTTACGGGCTGTCTGGGATGGTTACGGGCTGTCTGGGATGGTTACGGGCTGTCTGGGATGGTTACGGGCTGTCTGGGATGGTTACGGGCTGTCTGGGATGGTTACGGGCTGTCTGGGATGGTTACGGGCTGTCTGGGATGGTTACGGGCTGTCTGGGATGGTTACGGGCTGTCTGGGATGGTTACGGGCTGTCTGGGATGGTTACGGGCTGTCTGGGATGGTTACGGGCTGTCTGGGATGGTTACGGGCTGTCTGGGATGGTTACGGGCTGTCTGGGATGGTTACGGGCTGTCTGGGATGGTTACGGGCTGTCTGGGATGGTTACGGGCTGTCTGGGATGGTTACGGGCTGTCTGGGATGGTTACGGGCTGTCTGGGATGGTTACGGGCTGTCTGGGATGGTTACGGGCTGTCTGGGATGGTTACGGGCTGTCTGGGATGGTTACGGGCTGTCTGGGATGGTTACGGGCTGTCTGGGATGGTTAGGGGCTGTCTGGGATGGTTACGGGCTGTCTGGGATGGTTACGGGCTGTCTGGGATGGTTACGGGCTGTCTGGGATGGTTACGGGCTGTCTGGGATGGTTACGGGCTGTCTGGGATGGTTACGGGCTGTCTGGGATGGTTACGGGCTGTTGGGATGGTTACGGGCTGTCTGGGATGGTTACGGGCTGTCTGGGATGGTTACGGCTGTCTGGGATGGTTACGGGCTGTCTGGGATGGTTACGGGCTGTCTGGGATGGTTACGGGCTGTCTGGGATGGTTACGGGCTGTCTGGATGGTTACGGGCTGTCTGGGATGGTTACGGGCTGTCTGGGATGGTTACGGGCTGTCTGGATGGTTACGGGCTGTCTGGGATGGTTACGGGCTTGTCTGGGATGGTTACGGGCTGTCTGGGATGGTTACGGGCTGTCTGGGATGGTTACGGGCTGTCTGGGATGGTTACGGGCTGTCTGGGATGGTTACGGGCTGTCTGGGATGGTTACGGGCTGTCTGGGATGGTTACGGGCTGTCTGGGATGGTTACGGGCTGTCTGGGATGGTTACGGGCTGTCTGGGATGGTTACGGGCTGTCTGGGATGGTTACGGGCTGTCTGGGATGGTTACGGGCTGTCTGGGATGGTTACGGGCTGTCTGGGATGGTTACGGGCTGTCTGGGATGGTTACGGGCTGTCTGGGATGGTTACGGGCTGTCTGGGATGGTTACGGGCTGTCTGGGATGGTTACGGGGCTGTCTGGGATGGTTACGGGCTGTCTGGGATGGTTACGGGCTGTCTGGGATGGTTACGGGCTGTCTGGGATGGTTACGGGCTGTCTGGGATGGTTACGGGCTGTCTGGGATGGTTACGGGCTTCTGGGATGGTTACGGGCTGTCTGGGATGGTTACGGGCTGTCTGGGATGGTTACGGGCTGTCTGGGATGGTTACGGGCTGTCTGGGATGGTTACGGGCTGTCTGGGATGGTTACGGGCTGTCTGGGATGGTTACGGGCTGTCTGGGATGGTTACGGGCTGTCTGGGATGGTTACGGGCTGTCTGGGATGGTTACGGGCTGTCTGGGATGGTTTACGGGCTGTCTGGGATGGTTACGGGCTGTCTGGGATGGTTACGGGCTGTCTGGGATGGTTACGGGCTGTCTGGGATGGTTACGGGCTGTCTGGGATGGTTACGGGCTGTCTGGGATGGTTACGGGCTGTCTGGGATGGTTACGGGCTGTCTGGGATGGTTACGGGCTGTCTGGGATGGTTACGGGCTGTCTGGGATGGTTACGGGCTGTCTGGGATGGTTACGGGCTGTCTGGGATGGTTACAGGGCTGTCTGGGATGGTTACGGGCTGTCTGGGATGGTTACGGGCTGTCTGGGATGGTTACGGGCTGTCTGGGATGGTTACGGGCTGTCTGGGATGGTTTACGGGCTGTCTGGGATGGTTACGGGCTGTCTGGGATGGTTACGGGCTGTCTGGGATGGTTACGGGCTGTCTGGGATGGTTACGGGCTGTCTGGGATGGTTACGGGCTGTCTGGGATGGTTACGGGCTGTCTGGGATGGTTACGGGCTGTCTGGGATGGTTACGGGCTGTCTGGGATGGTTACGGGCTGTCTGGGATGTTACGGGCTGTCTGGGATGGTTACGGGCTGTCTGGGATGGTTACGGGCTGTCTGGGATGGTTACGGGCTGTCTGGGATGGTTACGGGCTGTCTGGGATGGTTACGGGCTGTCTGGGATGGTTACGGGCTGTCTGGGATGGTTACGGGCTGTCTGGGATGGTTACGGGCTGTCTGGGATGGTTACGGGCTGTCTGGGATGGTTACGGGCTGTCTGGGATGGTTACGGGCGGTCTGGGATGGTTACGGGCTGTCTGGGATGGTTACGGGCTGTCTGGGATGGTTACGGGCTGTCTGGGATGGTTACGGGCTGTCTGGGATGGTTACGGGCTGTCTGGGATGGTTACGGGCTGTCTGGGATGGTTACGGGCTGTCTGGGATGGTTACGGGCTGTCTGGGATGGTTACGGGCTGTCTGGGATGGTTACGGGCTGTCTGGGATGGTTACGGGCTGTCTGGGATGGTTACGGGCTGTCTGGGATGGTTACGGGCTGTCTGGGATGGTTACGGGCTGTCTGGGATGGTTACGGGCTGTCTGGGATGGTTACGGGCTGTCTGGGATGGTTACGGGCTGTCTGGGATGGTTACGGGCTGTCTGGGATGGTTACGGGCTGTCTGGGATGGTTACGGGCTGTCTGGGATGGTTACGGGCTGTCTGGGATGGTTACGGGCTGTCTGGGATGGTTACGGGCTGTCTGGATGGTTACGGGCTGTCTGGGATGGTTACGGGCTGTCTGGGATGGTTACGGGCTGTCTGGGATGGTTACGGGCTGTCTGGGATGGTTACGGGCTGTCTGGGATGGTTACGGGCTGTCTGGGATGGTTACGGGCTGTCTGGGATGGTTACGGGCTGTCTGGGATGGTTACGGGCTGTCTGGGATGGTTACGGGCTGTCTGGGATGGTTACGGGCTGTCTGGGATGGTTACGGGCTGTCTGGGATGGTTACGGGCTGTCTGGGATGGTTACGGGCTGTCTGGGATGGTTACGGGCTGTCTGGGATGGTTACGGGCTGTCTGGGATGGTTACGGGCTGTCTGGGGTGGATACGGGCAATCTGGGGTGGATACGGGCAATCTGGGGTGGATACGGACAATCTGGGGAGGTTACGGGCAATCTAGGGTGGTTACGGGCAATCTGGGGTGGTTACGGGCAATCTGGGGTGGTTACGGGCAATCTGGGGTGGTTACGGGTAATCTGGGGAGGTTACAGGCAATCTAGGGTGGTTACGGGCAATCTGGGGTGGTTACGGGCAATCTGGGGTGGTTACGGGCAATCTGGGGTGGTTACGGGTAATCTGGGGTGGTTACGGGTAATCTGGGGTGGTTACGGGTAATCTGGGGTGGTTACGGGTAATCTGGGGTGGTTACGGGTAATCTGGGGTGGTAACGGGTAATCTGGGGTGGTTACAGGTAATCTGGGGTGGTTACAAGTAATCCAGGGTGGTTACGGGTAATCTAGGGCACTTGACTTTGGTGACAGGCGTAAAAAAGTGCCGGCACCATTTGGAACAAGCGATCAGTGGTATATAGTATATACCGCTGATCACTTGTACTAGGACCACACCGGGTGGTAACCGATCATTGCCCCATGCTCTCCGCCACCTCCTGTGGTGGAAAGAATGAAGCTTGGATCATTTTTAGGAATCCATCACTGTGAACAGAGTCTGTTCACAGTGATGACGGCGGCCATCTTGGATCAGATGGCCGCCCAGGGAGGGGAGGGTCAGTGGCCAGGTCACTAGGGTTAATTCTGGGGATGGGGGGACATGTTTTCATCTCCTCTCACTGTGGATTCACGGTGAGAAGAGATGAAAGCGTTCAGCTGCGCTGGCAATGCCCGTTACTGGTAGACGCCTTTATACTGATAATAACGGCGATCACCGGTGAGGGGACTGGCCGGGACTGACCCCACACTCTCCCCCAACCCCTCAGCTACCTCCGATAGCTGAGAGGAGGAGGCTGCGGGCATTACCGGCGCCGCTGCACTATTCTGCACCATCGCCATAAAGAGCTGATGGCAGAAGAATAGAGCCCATTAGTAATCGCCGTAAAAATCCGTATCGGCGGTCACTAATAACACATGTATTCTCTGGGTTGCTACGGTTACGGCGATACCACATTTGTATAGTTTTTTTTAACTATTATCGCTTTGGCGCAATAGAAACTATCTTCCTAGCCAAAACCCACAAAAACTGTCCCTGCATTGCAAGATCCATAGCGTTCTTATCTTTTGCACGACAGAGCTGGTTTTGGGCTTATTTTTTGCGGGAAGATCTGTAGTTTCTATTGATACCAAGTGTTATATGTATATGACTTTTTGATCTCTTTTATGACGTATTTTCTAAAGTGGATTGATAAAATACAGCTATTCTAGTACTGTTTTTTTTATTTTTTTTTTTACAGCGTGTGTCGTGCAATATAATTATTGATATAGTTTTATAGATTGGGTTGTTACGGACGTAACGATACCAAATATGTATAGGATTTGTGTTTTTGATCATTTTTATGTAATGTTTTATAGTGTATGGGGAATGTAATGCATCTTTATTATTGGGGGGGCTGGGGGGGGCTGTGTTGTGTTTGGTGCACACTTTTTTTCACTTTTTTTTTACTTTTACACTAGTGTACATTACTGTACACTAGTGTAAAATACTTAGATCACTGATACAATACATTGCAGTACCTGATGTACTGCAATGTATTGTATCATGCCTCATGCTGACAGGCAATAGCCGCGGCCACCCCTGTCAGCATCAGGCATCTCCATGGTGACCCCGGGGACCTTCATTAGGACCCCGGAATCACCATGGAGACATCGGGACCCCGGACGGCGCCGCGGGACATCACGATCATGTAAGTGAACCACGGCGCCGTCCGGGATCCACCGGGACCCGTTAGATGCCGCTGTCATGGTTTGACAGCGGCATTTAACGGGTTAAACTGCCCGGAGCGGAGAATCCTCCGCTCCGGGCAGTTACAGGAGGGTGTCAGCGGTCACACTGACCGCTGATCACCCGTCCTGCAGCCGCCGCCGGGCGGTAATTTATTCCGATGCGCCCGCCGTTAAAAGGCGTACGCATCGGAATAAAGCCCATTAGTGGCCGCCGTGAAAAGGCAGCATGGCGGTCACTAAGGGGTTAAACTATCTTTCATTTTTTTTAGACAATAGGAAGCTTAAAGGGGTACTCCGGTGATCATGAAAAAAAAACAAATTTATTCATACATCTGTAGGGTGTGTCATTATATTGTCTTGTTGTGTTATTTTTTTTTTAACTCCCCTTTGTAGCCCCCATGTACCTACGTTGATTCAATCAAAAACTTATCTGCTTCCTGTTTCATCAACATCTCCAGGGCATGCGCTCAGTCTGACTCTCTATATTCCCCTCTGGCTGTCAAGACGCTCTAGGAGTCCCCTGGCCTCTCTATGGTCCCCTCTGTTTCTCCTCACTACCCTACCACATGACCAACTGCCAATCCTGTTGCTAAGCAACATACTTTGTGTGTAAAGATTGTCCTCACAGAAAAGCAGAAACAACCCTGCTGACCTGGTCATGTTGTAAATACAGATCTGTAGTTTTACCATGCAGGAATAATTGTGCTCACCTCCACTGCCGTTCTACCTCAGCAACCCCCCCCCCCCCCCCCAGTGCGTCTTGGCAACTCTATAGTATGGAGAGGGGTATTTCACTACTGGCTTCGTAGCTACAAATCCCAGTATGACCTGGTGACATTACATGATGGGAGTAGTAGTTATGCAACTTCAGGTGGCAGAACTACAACTCCCACCATGTACCATCACCAGTGGCGTCGCTAGGCAGTTTTATTCGGGGCTCATGCCCCGAATAAAATGCCTGCTGCCCCGGATTTCTTCAGCCCCGGTCTTGCGAGCCAGATGCGGCTCTTTTGATGGCCGCATCTAGCTCGCAGATCGCGCCTCGCCAGCTGCTCATCTCATCTACTGCTCACCTGTAGCGCCCGCCGTGCATGCTGCTCCAATCCAATCAGCGGAGACCGGAAGTGCGGGGCCGCTGCGGCGGGCCGTGGCGCACGCGCTGATTGGATGCGTACACCACGGCCCGCCGCAGCGCAGCACATCCGGCGGCCGCTACGAGCGGCCAGTAGGTGAAACTCAGTGGAGGTGAGGTGAGGTGGAGGTGACTGTGGAGGTGAGGAGGCATGGGGGAGAGAAGCAAGGGGGAGAGAGGTATGGGGTGAGAAGTATATGGGGGAGAGGACCACGGGGGAGAGGAGCAAGGGGGGAGAAAAGCATGGGGGAGAGAAGCAAGGGGGAAGAAAAGCATGGTGGAGAGAAGCATATGGGGGAGAAAAGCATGGGGGGAGAAAAGCATGGGGGAGAGAAGCAAGGGGGAAGAAAAGCATGGTGGAGAGAAGCATATGTGGGAGAGAAGCATGGGGGGAGAAAAGCATGGGGGAGAGAAGCATATGGGGGAGAGAAGCATATGGGGGAGAGAAGCATATGGGGGAGAGAAGCATATGGGGGAGAGAAGCATGGGGGAGAGAAGCATATGGGGGAGAGAAGCATGGGGGAGAGAAGCATATGGGGGGAGAAAAGCATGGGGGAGAGAAGCATATGGGGGAGAGAAGCATATGGGGGAGAAAAGCATGGGGGAGAGAAGCATATGGGGGAGAGAAGCATATGGGGGAGAGAAGCAAGGGGGGAGAGAAGCAAGGGGGGAGAGAAGCATATGGGGGAGAGAAGCAGGGGGGAGAGAAGCAGGGAAGAAGTATGGGGGAGAAATATGGGGGGGGGGAAGCATGGGAGAGAGAAGTGGGGGGAGAAGTATGGGGGAGAGAAGCAGGGGGGAGAATTATGGGGGGAAAAGCAGGGGAGAGAAGCACAGGGGAGAAGTAAGGGGGATAGAAGCAGGGAAGAGAAGCACGGGGAAGAGATGTATGGGGGAGAGAAGCAGGGGTGAGAAGTATGGGGAGAGAAGCAAGGGGAAGAAGTATGGGGGAGAAAAGCAGGGGGGAGAAGTATTGGGGAGAGAAGCATAGGGGAGAGAAGCGGGGGGGGGGGGGGAGAAGCATGGGGAAAAGAGGGGGCCGGGTGGGGTAGTGTGTGTGGGTGGAGAAGGTGAGGTGGGGTAGTGTGTGTGGGTGGAAGGGGTCAGGTGGGGTAGTGTGTTTGGGGATGGCGGCCGGGTTAATTGCAGGCAGGATGGGAACTTTATTACTATGGTATGTACAGCAGGCGCATTATTACTATATAGGAGGCACAGCAGAGGGGGTATTACTATATGGAGGGTACAGCAGGAGGCATTATTACTACATAGGAGGCACAGCAGAGGGTGCATTATTACTATATGGAGGGTACAGCAGGGGGCATAATAACTATATAGGGCACAGCAGAGGGCATTATTACTATATAAGGGTACACAGCAGGGGGACATTTTACAATGTGGGGTAATACAGCAGGAGGCATTGTTACTATAGGGCACAACACTGGACATTATTACTATTTGGGGGCACAGCAGAGTATCCTACCTACAGGGGGCAACATACTTACCTACCTACTCACTGACACCAGGTAGTGGAATAACTACTGTATGGGAGCCTATAGGAGGGGAAAAGGGAAGGAAATTGAAGGAAAAGTGCAGAGCCTGAGATGTTTGTCTGGCAGGTTCTGAAGAGATGAATTGCAACTGAAAGAAATCATCATGGTGGTTTGGGCCGGATGGAGAGGAAAAGGGAAAGAGAACAACTCAGATCAAAGAAGACGTCACCTGTGAGTCACTGAATGAGGTTTTTGCATTTTGTAGAACGTTATCTGGTAGGAGTTCCCCGAGGTAGAAAAGGTTGGGAAACACTGGCCTAGAGGATAGGAGCTAGGGCAGACCTCCCAGAGGCTGTGTGTACAGGGGGAGCTGTGAAGGAGCTGTCTGTGCCTGCTTAGCCACAGTTATTAAGAGTGGAGGCAATAGAGCAGGACTAATTGAGCAGTCATTGGGGTTACTAGCTTCTGCATCGGGCTCCTTCGCTAAGCGCTTATGACGGCACTCAGAGGGCCCGGGCCCCGGATGTTTTAGGACCCTAGCAACGCCCCTGACCATCACCACAAGACGAGGATGGGGCTTGCAGGGATGAAACCAGGAGAGCTCCAAGTTGCACAACTACAACTCCCATCCTCATGTTGTGATGACACTACATGATGGGAGTTGAAGTTCTGCCACCTGGAGTTCTCCTGGGTACATTAGTACAGCTACCATCATGTACCATCACCACATGAGGATGGGGCTTGTAGATATGCAACCAGGAGAGCTCCAAGTTGCTGAACTACAACTCCCATCTTGTACTGTCACCACAACATGATGATGGGTCTAGTAGTTATTCAACTTGGAGTGCTCACGGGTTGAAGAACTACAACTCCCATCTTGCACCGCCACCACAATATGAGGATAGAAATTGTAGTGATTCAACCAGGAGAAATCCAAGTTGCAAAACTTCAGCTCCCATTATCCTGATGTAGGGACAATACTCTATGGGAGTTGTAGTTTCCCAACTTTGACCTCTCCTGGTTGCATAACTAAAAGCCCCAGCCTCATCTTGTGGTGACATTACAAGGTGGGAGTTGCAGTTCAGCCACCTTTAGATCTCCTGGTTGCATAACTACTACTCCCATCATGTAATGTCACCATGGCATACTGGGAATTGTAGCTGTGCAATCTGAGGAGCCACACTAGATGGAGGGTCACAGAGGAGCAGACGGAGAAGCATGTAGTGAAATTTCCCACCCCTACAGAGACGCCGAGATGCTGGGATTCTATCTGTCTATCTCCTATCTGTCTGTCTATTATCTATGTATCTCCTATCTATCTCCTATCTATCTATCTATCTATCTATCTATCTATCTATAGTCTTCTATCTATCTATCTATCAATCTATCTCCTATCTATCTCCTATCTATCTATCTATCTATCTGTCTATCTCCTATCTATCTATCTATCTATCTATCTCCTATCTATCTTCCTATCTATCTATCTATCTATCTATCTATCTATCTCCTATCTATCTATCTATCTATAGTCTTCTATCTATCTATAGTCTCCTATCTATCTATCTATCTATCTATCTATCTATCTATCTATCTATCTATCTATCTATCTCCTATCTATCTCCTATGTATCTATCTATCTATCTATCTCCTATCTATCTATCTATCTATCTATCTATCTATCTATCTATCTATCTATCTCCTATCTATCTATCTATCTATAGTCTTCTATCTATCTATAGTCTCCTATCTATCTATCTATCTCCTATCTATCTATCTCCTATCTATCTATCTCCTATCTATCTATCTCTTATCTATCTATCTCTTATCTATCTATCTCTTATCTATCTATCTCTTATCTATCTATCTCTTATCTATCTATCTCTTATCTATCTATCTCTTATCTATCTATCTCCTATCTATCTATCTCCTATCTATTATCTATCTCTTATCTATCTATCTATCTCTTATCTATCTATCTCTTATCTATCTATCTCCTATCTATCATCTATCATCTACCTATCTATCTATCTATCTATCTATCTCCTATCCATCTATCTATCTATCTATGCAGAGGATTTACAGCACTGTTGTGCTTTGTATATAAATATACGGTACCTGAGTTTTGTACCATGTATTCACGCTTGAAAATGGTGACAGAGAGTCACTGAAACGTTGCGCTTGGAGTGTTGCACTATGAATTGACTGAATAACCACAACTTGTTGAGCTTTTTCACTACGCTGGAGTGCTGTGGATTCTCTGGCTATATACTTATTATGATCTCTGGTCTGGATCAAGATCCGCTGGCACCACCAATACAACATTATGCAGTGCTGCTTCTTCTCTTCCTTCCTATCTATCTATCTACTGAAGGTAAATCACCACGGCACTCCGGATTCAATCAAAATTGTGATTTATTGATCCCACAAATGCGACGTTTCGCTCTGTCACTCAGAGCTTTTTCAAGCCGCCCCCCCCCCCCCCCCAGGTCATTGAGTTCAGTGCTGGGGAAGGAAGGGGGGCTTTTATCAAGATTTGGGTTACTAGGAAGAAGCAGTGTGTGTATTGCAGCATAGAGGTGGTCTTGCACCCCTACCAAATAATGCAAATAATGTTGGTAATAATAATGCCACCTGCTTTGCTCCATATAGTAATAATTCCACCTGCTGTGTTTCCCATAGTAAAATGCCTCCACTCATGTGCCCTACGCCTATATAGTAATAATGCTCCTGCTGTACCCACCATAGTAATAAAGTTCCCCCCCCCTTTGCCTGCAATACACCTACCCCCCCCCACACACTACCCCCCACTTTACCCCGCTGCACACACTATCCCACCTGACCCCCCTACACACACTATCCCACCTGACCCCCCCCACACACACACTACCCCCACCTGACCCCCCCTACACACACTATCCCACCTGACCCCCCCCCTACACACACTATCCCACCTGACCCCCCCTACACACACTATCCCACCTGACCCCCCCTACACACACTATCCCACCTGACCCCCCTGCACACAATATCCCACCTAACCCCCCTACACACACTATCCCACCTGACCCCCCACACACACACACTACCCCCACCTGACCCCCCCTACACACACTATCTCACCTGACCCCCCATACACACACTATCCCAACTGACCCCCCACACACACACACTACCCCCACCTGACCCCCCCTACACACACTATCTCACCTGACCCCCCATACACACACTATCCCAACTGACCCCCCACACACACACACTACCCCCACCTGACCCCCCCCTACACACACTATCCCACCTGACCCCCCCTACACACACTATCCCACCTGACCCCCCCTACACACACTATCCCACCTGACCCCCCCTACACACACTATCCCACCTGACCCCCCCTACACACACTATCCCACCTGACCCCCCCTACACACATTATCCCACCTGACCCCCCCTACACACACTATCCCACCTGACCCCCCCTACACACACTATCCCACCTGACCCCCCCTACACACACTATCCCACCTGACCCCCCCTACACACACTATCCCACCTGACCCCCCCTACACACACTATCCCACCTGACCCCCCCTACACACACTATCCCACCTGACCCCCCCTACACACACTATCCCACCTGACCCCCCCCCCCACCCCCTCACACTACCCCCACATGGCCGCCATCCTAACAGACACACTACCCCAACAGCCCGGCCTATCTCTGAGTACAGATAATGTAGATGTCACCTGCAGTCCTATGTAACAGCACAGATAACACAGTGACATCTCTGAGTACAGATAATGTAGTAGTCACCTGCAGTCCTATGTAACAGCACAGATAACACAGTGACATCTCTGAGTACAGATAATGTAGTAGTCACCTGCAGTCCTATGTAACAGCACAGATAACACAGTGAGAGAAATATGTATGTATGTATGTATGTATGCAACTGTATCCCTCACCTGCAACACTTCCGGGACTACTCTGATGCGCTGTTCTGGTGTTGCGGGTGTTGTTGCTGGTCCCGCTCTGATGTTCTGTCCCGGGGAGGGGGGCAGTAGGGTGTTGTGTGGTCCGCTCTTATGCATCTTCCAGGGGGAGGGGGGACGGGCCGCTTTGATGCACCGTCACACATAGCACAGCACACTTACCTCATCACACATACAACACACTCCTTACTTCATCACACATATCATACACTCCTCACCTCATCACACATACAACACACTCCTCACTTCATCACACATATCATACACTTCTCACCTCATAACACATCATACACTCCTTACCTCATCACACATATCATACACTCCTCACCTCATCACACATACAACACACTCCTCACTTCATCACACATATCATACACTTCTCACCTCATAACACATCATACACTCCTTACCTCATCACACATATCATACACTCCTCACCTCATCACACATATCATACACTCCTCACCTCATCACACATACAACACACTCCTCACTTCATCACAAATATCATACACTTCTCACCTCATAACACATCATACACTCCTTACCTCATCACACATAGCACAGCACACTCCTTACCTCATCACACATAGCACAGCACACTTACTCCATTACACATAGCACAGCACACTCCTTACCTCATCACACATTACCCCAGCACACACATCATACACTCCTTACCTCATCACACATATACCAGCACACACATCATACACTCCTTACCTCATCACACATATACACGCCTTACCTCATCACACATATCCCAGCACACACATCATATACTTCTTACCTCATCACACATATACATGCCTTACCTCATCACACATAGCACAGCACACTTACTCCATTACACATAGCACAGCACACTTCTTACCTCATCACACATAGCACAACACACACATCATAGACTCCTTACCTCACACATTACCCCAGCACACACATCATATACTCCTTACCTCATCACACATATCATACACTTCTTACCTCACACATAGCACAGCACACACATCATACACTCCTTACCTTATCACACATATCCCAGCACACACATCATACACTTCTTACCTCACACATAGCACAGCACAACACTCCCACTCTGATGCTCCATTCCAGGTGAGGGTTTGGGGGGAGGGGCTGCTCTACTCCTTAGTCCGACGTGGGGGGGATGGGCCTGCTCTGATCAGCAGGATGTGCAGACCTCTCTACTGCCGGGGGAGGGGAGCAGAGTGATGGAGCCGTGCACTGTGCTCCTCTCTGCACAGCACAGTTCGTAGGAGAGAGAGGGGAGTACAGGCGGCCGCTCTGTGATGCTGCCCTCTGGGGGATGGGAGTGGCAGTACCTATTGCAGAGCGTGTGTGCAGAGCCAGCCCCAGCCGAGCTTTCTTCCCTTCCACATCTTGCCTGACAGGTGGCTGCAGTCCCCAGCTGGCCCCTCTCCCCCTCAGGGCCCCTGTGCAGTACTGGAGTGCAGCATAGGGCTGATTGTGCAGGAGACTCTCCTCTGATCGCTCACCAGGCGCAGTGCAGTCAGAGCAGAGTCTCCTGCACACTCAGCCGTATGCCGCACACACACACCGACCGGAGAGGATCTCTTACAATGGCTCTATTGCAGCCCTCAGAGCCCTAATCTAAAGGCTGCCATTAGCAGTAATACAAGGAAATACCACGTTCGGGGGGTAATTATTATATGTGCAGTGTACACAGGCTTGCTTGATGTCACCCTCTCCGGTCAGGCATAGAGCAGAGTAACCATGTCAGCGTGTGGACTGTAGGGGACAATGAGAGGAGCAGCAGAAAGTTCTTCCTGCTCTCCACACGCTGACATGGTTACTCTGCCCTATGCCTGACCGGAGAGGGTCACATCAAGCCAGGAGGCCGGGTTACAGGCAGCTTTACCTGGGGACAGTGCGGTGACAGGGGAGACTCTCCTGGAGGAACAGAAAGTCTGCAGATATGCCGGGCTCCCAGCTGTCATCTCTGCAGGAGGCCCTGTGTGACCCGCGCACAGGACACTTCCGCACAACAGAGCAAGTGCACAGGGAGGGAGCTGATTGGCTGCAACTGCAGACCAATCGGAGGAAAGCAGGAAGACACGGACTGACCAGGAGTGATTGGCATATGCAGGAGAGACGAGAAGGGCGGTTAGTGACGTATCGTCGGCGGCGGAAAACGGGGGTCGACAGTCTGGTGGAGGACCTGACATTTTCAACTTCCTGTGGGGAGGAGCTGGGACCAAAAAGAAGACCAAGCTGCAGGAATCCATTAGGTAAGTATATTGCAATGTTATATAACTTTACCTAACCTTTTCATTGCAGGTTATTTTTATTTCACTGGAGTACCCCTTTAAAACATAAGCAGCAAATTTCCAAATTTTCAGTAAAATTTCAAAATCAGATATTTTTAGGGACCTGTTCAGGTTTAAAGTGTATTTGAGGGACCTGTATGTTATAAAGCCCCACAAAGCACCCCATTTCAGAAACTGCACCCCTCAAACTCAGCAAAATCACATCCAGAAAGTTTAATAACTGTTTAGGGGAGTCACAGAAATAAAAGCTAAGTGTGTAAGAAATTTGAAAAATGTTCTTTTCTGTGCATAATTGTAAACCTGTTTCATAATTGTAAACCTATACATTGCCAGAGAAATTGATTGCCCCGTTTCTGCAGTTTATAGAAATACCCCATATGTGGCCCTATTGCGCTATTTGACGCAACCACAAGCCTCTGAATTTCAACGCCTCCATTATATTTGGCAGATTGGCAGAGGCTCTGGGGTGCCAAAACCTAAAAAAAAAACTAAAAGGGACACCATTTAGAAAACTACACCCCTCAAGGAATGTAACAAGTGGTGCGGTGAGCATTTGGACCCCACAGGTGCTTCAGATTTTCAGAGCAATGTGGCGTGAAAAAAGAAAAAAATGTTTTTTACACTAAAACGTTCTAGCCTTCAATTTTTTTAAAAAGGGATAAAAGGAATAACAACCCAAAAAACATGTAGCGCAGTTTCTCCCGAGTATGGAAATACCCCACATGTGGACATAAAGTGCCAAGCGGGCGCAGGAAAAGCCTCCAAAAGGGAAGGAGCGTCAATTGGCTTTTGGAAGCTGGATTTCACTAAAATGGATTTCAAGGGCCATGTCGCATTTACTGAGCCCTCGTGCTGCCAAGACACTGAAAACTCCCCACAAGTGACCCCCATTCTGGAAACTACACCCCTCAAGGAATCTAACAAGGGGTGCAGTGAGCATATGGACCCCACTGGTGACGGGCACAAATATGGAACAATGTGACGGGAAAGGGAAAATTTTCATTTTTTCACTTTCACGGCACAAATGTGCCCATCATCAAAAGGTCCATATCCTCACTGCACCCCTTGTTAGATTCCTTGAGGGGTGTAGTTTCCAGAATAGGGTCACTTGTGGGGGGTTTCCAGTGTTTTGGCAGCACGACGGCTCTGTAAATGCGACATGGTGTTCATCATCCATTCTGGCCAAATTCAGCCTCCAAAATCGAGATGGCGCTCCTTCCCTTCGGAGGCTTGCCCTGCGCCCACATGGTGCTTTATGTCCACACGTGGGGTATTTACGGACTCGGGGGAAATTTCTTTACACATTTTGTGTGTTGTTTTCTCTTTTAACCCCTTGTGAAACTGAAAAAATCAAGGCTAGACCAACATTATAGTGTAAAAAATGTAATATTTCATTTTCACGCCACATTGTTCCACATTTGTGCCTGTCACCAGTGGGGTCCATATGCTCACTACACCCCTTGTTACATTCCTTGAGGGTGTATTTTCCATAATGGGGTCACTTGTGGGGGGTTTTCACTGGCTTGGCACAACAGGGAGTTTGTAAATGCAACATGGCCCTCGAAATCCATTCTACCCAAATCCATCCCCAAAAAGCTAAATGGCGCTCCTTCCCATTGGAGGCTCGTCTTACGGCCGCATAGCGCCTTAAGTCAACATGTGGGGTATTTCCGTGTTTCTCTACATGTTTTGTTTTGTTTCTTCTCTTTTAACCCCTTTTGCAAATGAGAAATGTCAAGACTAGATCAATGATGTTGTGTAAAAATTACATTTTTTACACTTAGACATTAGCCTAGCCGTGAATTTTTCATTTTCACAAGGGTTTAAAAGAGAAAAAAAAAAAACACAAAACATGTAGAGCAGTTTGTCCCGAGTATGGAAATACCCCACATGTGGACATAAAGCACTATGCGGCTGCAAGACGAGCCTCCGAAGGGAAGGTGCTCTATTTGGCTTTTGGAGGCTGGATTTGGCTGGAATGGATTTTGAGGGTCATGTTGTATTTACAAGGACCCTATGCTGCCAGGACAGTGGAAAACCCCCACAAGTGACCCCATTGTGGAAACTACACCCCTCAAGGAATCTAACAAGGGGTGCAGTGAGCATATGGACCCCACTGGTGATGGGCACAATCACGAGCCTCCGAAGGGAAGGTGCTCTATTTGGCTTTTGAAAGGCTGGATTTGGCTGGAATGGATTTCGAGGGCCATGTTGTATTTACAAGGACCCCTCAAGGAATCTAACAAGGGGTGCAGTGAGCATATGGACCCCACTGGTGATGGGCACAAATGTGGAACAATGTGACGTGAAAGTGAAAAATTAAATTTTTTCATTTTCACAGCACAAATGTGCCCGTTATCAAGGGGTCCATATCCTCACTGCACCCCTTGTTAGGGGTGCAGTTTCTAGAATGGGGTCACTTTTGGGGGGTTTCCAGGGCAACACAGGGCCTTTGTTAATGTGACATGGCATTCACCATCCATTCTAGCCAAATGGCGCTCCTTCCCTTCGGAGGCTTACCCTGCACCCGCATGGTGTTTTATGTCCACATGTGGGGTATTTCCGTGCTTGGGGGAAATTGCGCTACACAATTCGTGTCTTTTTTTATCTTTTAACCCCTTGTGAAAATGAAAAAATAAAGACTAGATCAATGATTTAGTGTAACAATTAAAAAAAATTTACTTTTAATGTTGGTCTAGCCTTGATTTTTTTTCATTTTCACAAGGGGTTAAAAAAATAAATAAACACAAAACGTGTAGGGACTCACCTGAGTATGAAAATACCCCACATGTGGATATAATGTGCCATATGGGCACAGGGCAAGCCACCAAAGGGATAGAGCGCCATTTAGAGGCTGGAATGGAGGATGGAGGCCATGTCACATTTACAAAGCTCCTGTGCTGTCAGGACAGTAGAAACTCCCCACAAGTTACCCCATTCCGGAAACTACACCCCTCAAGGAATGTAACAAGGGGTGCAGTGAGCATATGGACCCCACTGGTGATGGGCACATATGTAGAACATGTGCTGTGAAGATGAAAAATACAATTTTTTTCACTTTCACAGCACTAATGTGCCCATCACCAGGGGGCCATATCCCCGTTGCCCCCTTGTTAGATTCCCTATGGGGTGTAGTTTCCAGAATGGGGTCACTTGTGGGGGGTTTATACTGTCCTGGAAGCACAGAAGCTTTGAAAATGCAACATGGCAAGTCTCTAATGGGAATGGTGGCCATGCCTATTTAGTTGGGGAAAGGGACAACTTTAATTTATTTGGGGGTATTAGGCCAATTATTAGTTTATAAGGTTGAAAAGGACAAGAACCCATCAAATTCAACCTGTGTTGATCCAGAGGAAGGCAAAAAACCCTAGTGAGGCAGACAACAGTAGCCTCATCACTGGGAAAAATTCCTTCCCGACTCCATAATGGCAATCAGAATAATCCCTGGATCAACGTGACCCCTGAAATAGGAATAAGGGACAGAATTTAGAAAATTTAGATCTTCAATGACATGTGGTATGCCTTGAAGCAATCCTTTATGCAGAGGCTGGGGTGATCAGAACAGGTGTCACACTGGAAATGGTGTCTTTCCTGATCCCCCTTTTGTGGCACATTATGCACTTCTTTTGGGATCTCCCCTTTTTTCCAGTGTGTGGGACTTCACCTGGAAAATGTTGTCCCTGTACGATGCGGGGTCCTTCATATCCAGAAGTGCTGGGGCCCTCTCTATGGCTGCCGAATATCAGGGCTTTTATTACTGCTTCCTGGAATTCAAGGAATTTTCCCGAGTGGCCAGCACATCGGTACAGCACAAAAGCGTTGTACATCGCTGTCTGTACCAGATATACGGACACCTTTTTATACCACGTTCTGGTTTTTCTCGTGGCGTTATATGGTTTGAGGACTTGATCTGAGAGATCAACTCCTCCCATATACTGATTGTACTCTAGAACACAATTAAGTTTGTTCACCACTTACAGTGAAAGGTCAAAATAAGGACATCGCGTTTGTCCTTAAATTTGACCAACAACATATTTTCACAGGCATAGGCCCTGCTCTCCCCCCTTTGCATCAGTTGTCTAACAGGGTGACTTGGGGGCCTCTTTGATTTTTTCGGATCATGCCGCAAGCTACAGTAGCTCAGGCAGCGAGAGACCGAAACAGAGGGAGATGCTGACACATGAGCCAAGGTCAGAGTGGAGGAGGAAGGAAGGTTATCAGAGCCCGGTGTCTGAGAAGGTGTTGGTGATACGCTCAGGAGTAGGAGCTGTTTTGGAGCAAAAGACAGGAGTCTGTGGGCGTGAGGAGGAGAGAACATTGAACTGTGACCCGGCTGACTAGTGAGATTTATGCTGATTGTACAGCTGATATGGCTGTGTACTGAGGCTGCAAAACAACATCCTGCTTTGTATAGAAACTGCAAAATAACACAACTGCTTTCCTCCTCCTCTCAGGCAGCACAGAAGGGATATTCCATCCTATGGTCCCCTTCCCAGGACCGCCCACCGAGAACACTCAACGAATAGCAATTAGCAATTAAGGCAGTATGTATAAGTGTCCCTCAAGAACCATCCCACACTGTTTTTTTCTGTCCTCTCCTTTCAGCAGGTGTGAGTTCCACCTGCTTGCCCACCTGGGTATTACCGAGGACGGCCTTGCGGGGTCTTGGCTGCAACGCTTGCCTATGCGGTGTTACAGTTAAAAGTGTCAGTGGGGGTTCCCTGGCCAGACTGTCCGGGATGGTTATCGTCATACAGACGTTCCTGCTCTAAGTCAGGATATTCCCTGGGTAAGTTCCGATAGGTATATTAGTATTTTTATATTACGTGCTGAAAATTCTCCCTTTTTGCCGGGTACCTGCTCAGATGCCGCTGTTAGCCAAAGACTTCCTGTATTATCCAACATGGTGCGCCCAGCTTGCGTTCCACCATCTAGCAGGTCTCACTTCCGGGTGCATGTGACGTGGTCGGTGTCCGGCGTGCCCTCTTCGCGTGCTGCGTAGCGTACGCTTCGGTGTCACATTGCGCAGCGTACGATCCGTCGCCGCATTGCGTATGCTCGGCGGCCGCTCGCTGCGTAGCGTGCGTTCTGGTGACGTCATTGTGTGCTCCGCGGGCTGGTGTGCATTCCAGCATTTAATCCCGTGATTTACGGGGTTCGGCGCCATTGTTGTGCCTGGGCAGCCGGATTATTGCGTGTCTAAGGTGACTGAGCTGGGAGAGACCTGTTAAGGTTGGTGCACATTTTTTATACAGCTTATTTTATTCTTTTTTAGATGTCAAGTCACTCCAGCAAGCGCAGGGAAAAATCCCATCACATAATGTGCTCTGGATGTGAGCAGCCCCTTCCTGACGAGCAGTCAGTTGATGTGTGTGATACATGTATAGAGCAGTTGAGGAGATCAGCATCAGCACGCAATCATGAACACAGATCCAATTTGTGTAAATCCTGTCTTCAGAGACATCCAGCTGGGCATGAGTCTAATATGTGTGACCAATGTACACCACAAGAACAGTCTCAGACCTTAGTGGGTGAATTAAAATCTCTAATATCTCTGCTACGCTCTCAAGCATCTGTATCTAACCCTCCTGCTAAGAAGGCTAAACATCACCACCATAAGCATAATATTTCTTCCTCTTCTGAATCCGGTGAAAGATTCTGACAGTGAGGTTTCTGAAGACTATTACCTCTTTAAAAAAGAGAATATAAACAAAATAATTAGTCTTGTCAAGAAATGTGTGGAGTCTAAAAAAGAAGATTCAGTCATTCAGGATAAAACATGTTTGTTCTACTTTCCCCAAAAGAAGTCCTGCGTCTTACCTGTCCATCAAGTATTGACTTCCATAATGAAAAAAAGAATGGAAAAGACCGGACAAGCGCTTAGATATGGGGTCAAGGTTCAAAACAGTATACAAACTCGATCCATCTGGGTCAGAAAAGTGGGAAACGCCTGCCAAGGTAGATCATGCTGTTGCCAAACTCGCTAGAAAGACTTTCTATCCTGGCGATGAAACCGTCCTGCTTAAAGACCCAATGGACAAGAAAGCAGATACTCTGCTTAAAAGGTCTTACTCTAACCTATCTTCCCTTAATAAAGCTGCTCTATCCACAGTTCCTATTGCTAGAGCTCTAAGACTCTGGCTGAGCCAATTAAGTGCAGAAATTCAAGATGGGGTACACCGTGAGGAGTTACTGAAGCAGATGTCAACTATCAAAATGGCTGCTGATTTTGTTTGTGACTTTCCAGTTGATGTGGTAAAAATAGCCTCTAAAAACATGGCTGTTAATAATTCAACAAGAAGAGCTATATGGCTGAGGCCGTGGAAGGGCGATACAGCTTCAAAGGTTAATTTCTGCTCTACTTCTTTTGAGCCCGGGAGGCTCATAGGTTCCGAACTAGATAAAGCACTTGAAGAAAATAAGAGAGGGAAGTCAATTTCCATGCCTCAATCTTATGCAGGAAGAATCTTCAAAAATTTTTGTTCCCAAAGAGGAAGAAGAAGTTTTCGCTCTCGATGGGGACAAGACAGGTCAAATAAGGGCTACAAAACCAGATATCAGGATAGAAGCAAGAAGAAGCAGGGTGAGTCCTCTAACACGAAGTCAGAATTCTGACGCCAGGACTTCTTTTCCAGTGGGGGCAAGACTAACGGAATTTCTGTCAGAGTGGGAGGAAGTGACAACAGACAGCTGGGTTCTCTCCATTATGACCAATACAATTTGCAAAACCTGCTCAAGACAGATTTGTAATAAACCATTCCGAAGACTACAGAGTAAAAAGTCTGGTCAAAGAATTCCTTCAAAAAGGTGCATTAGAGCCTGTACCCCCGGACGAGAGGGGCCTGGGCATATATTCAAGACTGTTTCCAGTACCCAAACCAGACAAAAAATGGCGATTAATTATAGATCTCCGCTACTTAAATCAGTTTTTGCAAAAAGACAGGTTAAAGAGGGATACCATCAAGACTGTTATGGGTCTCGTACGGCAAGGAGATGTGATGGCGTCCCTGGACTTAAAGGACGCATATTTGCATGTCCCAATTCATGCTAATTCTCTGAAGTATCTAAGGGTTGCATACAAGGTTCAAGGAATATCTCATCACATGCAGTTCAGAGCTCTACCTTTTGGCCTGTCACCAGCCCCTCGCATTTTCACCAAAATTGCTGTCGTATTTGTGGCAGTATCTAGACGACTGGCTGTTGATAGCAGAGTCACCAGAAATGTTACAGTGCCACCTCCAGATGACCATGGACCTACTTGTAAAAGTAGGCTTCATCATAAACCTGCAGAAGTCAGACCTCTCTCCAACCACAAGGATTCAGTTTCTGGGGTTTATTGTCCAAAATGAGACTATTTCTTCCGGACGACAAGATCCTGAGAATACAGAACGAAGTCCGTCACATTATTCAGACCCCGCTGGTCACAATTCGTACAGCCATGAGAGTACTGGGATACCTAACAGCAGCCATAGAAGCCGTACCTTGGGCCAAAGCCCACATCAGGACTCACCAGTTGAACATTTTGTCCATCTGGAACAAGGACTTAACCACCCTCTATTACTCTCTGAAGATATCACCTTATACTCGCAGAACTCTCTACTGGTGGTTACTGAACAGAAATCTTCATCAAGGGAAAACTTTTCTTTACCAGGAACCAGTCGTCTTAGTCACGGATGCATCTCTATCAGGTTGGGGAGCACATCTGAAGGAGAAATGGGTCCAGGGTTCTTGGTCTGCAAACCTCAAGACAAAGTCTTTCAATCTCAAAGAATTAACATCCATCATGTTAGCCCTGCGCCATTTTGAAGACTATCTCAGGGGGAAGCCTGTCCTGATTCAGACAGACAATCTGGTGTCAGTCTCTTATGTCAACAGACAAGGGGGAACCAGAGGCCCTCTCCTACAGAGAGTATGCAACAAGATTATGTCTTGGGCCGAATCGACAGTAGTATCCTTTACAGCTGTGCACATTACACCACCTACAAATAAACAATGCTGGACAGTATTCTACATATATCAAAAAATACTTTATTTATTACATACAAAGAAATTTTTGTTGTTTAAAAACATATTAAAAAGGGAGCAGAAAACCATACAATACATACATCAGATGGTATACGGGGCAGAGCAAATGAATAAATAATATAACTACTATATACTAAACCTATATGTATAAAGCTGCAAGTGCAGTCTTAAGTGCAACCAAGTGCAATACCACGTATAGTGTATAATTCATAAAAGTATATAATAAAACCTCTGGGTATATAGCATATTGTCCTGCCCAGTACCACCACTCACCCAACCCTGCGTTTCGCCGTACAAGCTTTATGACCCTTGATAAAAGTGTTGCGTCTGCTGAAGAGGTGGCAGTAAGCATTGCATGATGCCAACAGTACCAGGCTTTAGCCGGTAAGCCCCGCCCCCTGGGCCGACAGAAGGCTGTGCAATCCAATTTATATATATATTGTTTGTTTTTGGGAGGAAACCAGAGTACCCAGACAAAACCTACGCAAACACAGAGAACATTCAAACTCTTTGCAGATGTTGCCCTTAGTGGGATTTGAACCCAGGACCAGAGCGCTGCAAGGATACTGTGCTAACCACTGAGCCACCATGCTGCCTCTACAGAAATTCCATTTGAATGGGGGCATGTGTAAAAAAATGGGGTTGCTATGCCATGAGAGGCAACAGCCGACCAGGCGCCAAAGGAAATGAAGTGTTGCGTCTGCTGAAGAGGTGGCAGATAGCATTGCATGTTGCCATAGTTGCAAACTTTATCGGGCATGACGCGGTAAGCCCCCCCCCCCCCCCCGCGCTGACGCTATGCAATTTCATGCATTTCATGTTGCCAGCTGTACTGGGCTTAAGCCGGTAAGCCCTGCCCCCATCGCGGTAAGCCCGTCCCCGGCTCCGACGCTATGCCATGCATTTCATGTTGCCAGCTGTACCGGGCTTATGCCGGTAAGCCTCGCCCCCATCGTGGTAAGCCCCGCCCCCAGCTCGATACTCATAATGAACCTTTATGAAAAAAACCAAATAACGTGAAAAAATGTGAAAAAAAATGCATTTTTCCAACTTTGAAACTTTTTTGCTTATACAGAAAGTGGTTATACCACATATTATATATATATCAAATAGCATTAGCAACATGTTTTCTTTATGTTGGTAGCATTTATTAAACGATCTTTCATTTCTTTTTAGACAATAGAAAGCTTAAAACATTAGCAGCAAATTTCCAAATTTTCAGTAAAATTTCAAAATCAGATTTTTTTTGGGACCTGTTCAGGTTTAAAGTGTATTTGAGGGGCCTGTATGTTAGAAAGCCCCACAAAGCACCCCATTTCAGAAACTGCACCCCCCACACTCTGCAAAAGCCTATCCAGAAAGTTTTTTAACCCTTTAGGGGAGTCACAGAAATAAAAGCTAAGTGTGTAAGAAATTTGAAAATTTTAATTTTCTGTGCAGAGATTTTATTGTAATCCAATATTTTTCATAATTATAAACCTAGTACCAGAGAAATGCACCCCAATATTTATTGCCCCGTTTCTGCAGTTTATAGAAATACCCTATATGTGGCCCTATTGCGCTATTTGACGCAACCACAAGCCTCAGATATAAAGGAGTGCCTAGTGAATCTCAACTCCTCCGTTATATTTGGTCATTTTTGACCGTACCACTTCAGGTTGGCAGAGGCTCTGGGGTGCCAAAACCTAAAAAACACCCCTGAAGGTACACCAAAACTACACCCCTCAAGGAATGTAACAAGGGGTGCGGTGAGCATCTGGACCCCACAGGTGCTTCACAGATTTTCCGAACAATATGGCGCGAAAAAAGAAAAAATTATTTTTTTACACTAAAATGTTGTTCTAGCCTTCAATTTTTCATTTTCTTAAAGGGATAAGAGGAAAAAAAAGACACAAAATGTGTAGCGCAGTTTCTCCCAAGTACGGAAATACCCCACATGTGGCGATAAAGCGCCAAGGGGGCGCAGGACAAGCCTCCAAAGGGAAGAAGCGCCAATTGGCTTTTGGAAGCTGAATTTCACTGGAAAGGATTTCAAGGGCCATGTCGCATTTACAGAGCCCTTGTGCTGCCAAGACACTGGAAACCCCCCACAAGTGACCCCATTCTGGAAACTACACCCCTCATGGAATCTAACAAGGGGTTCAGTGAGCATATGTGGACCCCACTGGTGACGGGCACAAATGTGGAACAATGTGACGTGAAAGGGAATACTTTCATTTTTTCACTTTCATGGCACAAATGTGCCCGTCATCAAGGGGTCAATATCCTCACTGCACCCCTTGTTAGATTCCTTGAGGGGTGTAGTTTCCAGAATGGGGTCACTTGTGGGGGGTTTCCAGTGTTTTGGCAGCACGAGGGCTCTGTAAATGCGACATGGCGTTCATCATCTATTCTAGCCAAATCCAACCTCCAAAATCCAAATGGCGCTCCTTCCCTTCAGAGGCTTGCCCTGCACCCACATGGCGCTTTATGTCCACATGTGGGGTATTTACGGACTCAGGGGAAATTGCTCTACACATTTTGTTTTTTTTTTACTCTTTTAACCCCTTGTGAAAATGATAAATTCAAGGCTAAACCAACATTATAGTGTAAAAAATGTAATATTTCATTTTCACGCCACATTGTTCCACATTTGTGCCCGTCACCAGTGGGGTCCATATGCTCACTACACCCCTTGTTACATTCCTTGAGGGGTGTAGTTTCCATAATGGGGTCACTTGTGGGGGGTTTCAACTGTCTTGGCAACACAGGGGCCTTTTGAATGCAACATGGCCCCTCGAAATCCATTCCATCCAAATCCAGCCTTCAAAAACCAAATAGCGCTCCTTCCCTTCGGAGGCTTACCCTGCACCCAAATGGCGTTTTATGTCCACATGTGGGGTATTTCCGTACTCAGGGGAAATTGCGCTACGCATTTAGTATTTTTTGTTATCTTTTAGCCCCTTGTGAAAATGAAAAAATCATGACAAGATTAATGATTTAGAGTAAACATTTTACAAAAATTACACTAAATGTTGGTCTAGCCTTGATTTTTTCCATTTCCATAAGGGGTTAAAAAAGAAAATGAACACAAAACGTGTAGGGTAGTTTCCCCTGAGTACGAAAATACCCCACATGTGGGCATAATGTGCCATATGGGCACAGGGCAAGCCACCAAAGGGACAGAGCGCCATTTAGAGGCTGGAATGGAGGATGGAGGCCATGTTGCAATTACAAAGCTCCTGTGCTGCCAGTACAGTAGAAACACCCAACAAGTGACCCCATTCTGGAAACTACACCCCATAAGGAATCTAACAAGGGGTGCAGTGAGCATATGGACCCCACTGGTGACGGGCACTTACGTAGAACATGTGCCGAGAAAATAAAAAATACCATTTATTTCATTTTCACGTTCCAAACGTGGCCGTCACCAGGGGGCCATATCCCCGCTGCCCCCCTTGTTAGATTCCTTATGGGGTGTAGTTTCCAGAATGGGGTCATTTGTGGGAAGTTTCTACTGTCCTGGCCGCACAGAGGCTTTGTAATTGCATCATGGCATCCTCTAATGGGAATTGCGGCCATACTTATTTAGCTGGGGAAAAGGGACAATTCTAATTTATTTGGGGGTATTAGGCCAATTATTAGTTTATAAGGCTGAAAATGACAGGTTTCCATCAAACTGAATCTGTGTTGATCCAGAGGAAGGCAAAAAAACCCTCGTAAGGCAGACGACAGTAGCCTCATAACAGGGGAAAAATTCCTTCCCGACTCCATAATGGCGATCAGAATAATCCCCGGATCAACGTGACCCCTGAAATAGGAATAAGGGACAGAATTTAGAAAATGTAGAACCCCAATGACGTGTGGTACGCCTTGAAGCGATCCAGTATGCCAAGGCCGGGGTGATCAGGACAGGTGTCACACTGGAAAATGGTGTCCTTCCTGATCCCCCTGTTACGTCACAGTCTGCACTTCTTCTGGGGTCTCCCTTTCTCCAGTGTGGGGGACGTTACCTGGAGAATGTTGTCCTGGTGCGATACGGGGTCCTTCATATCCAGAAGCGCTGGGTCGGCTCCATGGCTGCTAAATATTAGGGCGCTATTACTGCTTCTGATATGTTCAGATCATGCCGCAAGCACAGTAGGTCGGGCAGCGAGGGACCGGAAGAGGGGGTGCTGGTATAAAAGTTATCCCCGTACAGGTGGTAACCTTTATCCAGCAGTGGGAAGATCAGGTCCCAAACTATCTCCCCACTAACTCCGAGGATGGGGGGGGGCATCTGGGGGCTGGATTCGGGTGTCCCTTCCTACATACACTCTAAGGGTTCGTGCACACTGCGGAATCGCGAAAGATAACCCTTTGTGCATTCCACAGCTGGCACCCACCGGCGGAGTGATGCAGGCACGTCTCCATCCGTGTCATAGACTCCATTCTATGCACGGGCGGATTCCGCTCTCCGTCCAACGTGTTCATTCTTTGGATGGACGATGGAGTCCGCCCATGCATAGATTGGAGTCTATGACACGGGTGGAGACACGCGCCCGCATTAGTCCGCCGGCGGGTGCAAGCTGCGGAATGCATGAAGGGTTATCCTTCGCCATTCCGCAGTGTGCACGTACCCTAAATCTGTAAGTGCACCCTGAGGTACTCTCACAGAGTTTGGAGAATTTCATACCGTCATCTCTTATTGGGACGGTACTGGCGGAAAAAACGTGTCTGGGGGGCAGCGTACGCTACGCTACCCCCAGACACGTCACTAGATGATGAGGATGATGAGAATGAATGGAGGAAAAAAGGATCCCCCCATTCATCCTCACTGGCTGTTTCGGTGTCGGAGGCAATAATAACGTATGCGTCCGACGCCGAAAACACCCTGGGGGTCATCTTTATACGGGGACTAGTATATGGGGTATGTAGTGGTGTAGTGTCAAACTTTATTCAATGTAGTGTGGTGTAATGTAGTGTTTTTTACGTGTTTTTTTACAGTAAGTTTAAAAAAAAAAACTACGGCAACAAAGGAGTTGCTGATAAATGCAGCACTTATGTGCGGCACTTAGCAGACCGTGGCAGTAGAATATAGAAAAAAAACACCCTACGCCAAAAAGGAGGAGTTGCTGATTAGCAGCGCACTTTCGTGCGATGCTGATCAACACTCAGCGGCGATAGGGTGCGGAAAATAGAAAAAAAAAATTTGAAAAAAACAAAACAAAACTTTTTTTACATTCTGAACATCCCTGTAGCTGCTGATAAGTGTATTACACATATCAGCCGCTAGAGGGCAGCAGAGCGCAAAATCTGGAAAAAGACGAGGCTGGAGCCGAAAATAGCAGAAAAAAGACGATGGGGACCGCCGGAAATAGTCGAAGACCTGACGGAATGACGGAGGACGCCGCGAACCCGGAAGACGCCGATCAGGACCCCGGGACAGGTGAGTAATGTACAAATACCTGCTCTGGACCACTCAGCTACCTAGCTGAGGGGTCCAGAGCAGGTATTTACTATTTTTGTGGACTCTGATCGCCGTGCCACCGGCCCGATCGCTGTGAACGGCCGGTCGTTCACGGCGATCGGGCCGGTGGCACCGTGACCACCATTACTTTTTACAGTAATGGTGGTCGGTGCCATCCTCGGACAGCACCGACCGCCATTTTTCCCGGGTCACGATGACCCAGAATGGTTCCGATCGCCGCTAATGGCTGATCTGAATTGATCAGCCAATAGCGGCGATCGTAAGCACGGGGGGTGCTTTATAGCAGGCCATCTTCCCCGACACAGCGATCGGGAAAACATCGGGCGTAAATTTACGCCCTGATGCGTTAAGTACCAGGGCGCGAAGGCGTAAATTTACGCCCAATGTCGTTAAGGGGTTAAGCATTGCATGTTGCCAACAGTACCGGACTTAAGCCGGTAAGCCCCGCCCCCTGCACCAACACATTGCTATGCAATCCTCTGTAATCCAATTTATATATATTATGTTTGTTTTTAGGAGGAAACCGGAGTACCGAGACGAAACCTACACAAACACAGAGAACTATGCAATCCAATTCATATATATTATGTTTTTTTTGGGAGGAAACCTGAGTACCCAGACGAAACCTACGCAAACACAGAGAACATTCAAACTCTTTGCAGATGTTTCCCTTAGTGGGATTTAAACCCAGGACCACAACGCTGCAAGGATACTGTGCTAACCACTGTGCTGCCTCTACAGAAATGCCATTTGAATGGGGGCATGTGTAAAAAAATGGGGTTGTTATGCCATGAGAAGCAACAGCCAACCAAGCGCCAAAGGAAATGAAGTGTTGCGTCTGCTGAAGAGGTGGCAGATAGCATTGCATGTTGCCATAGTTGCAAACTTTACCGGCATGACGCGGTAAGCCCCGCCCCCCGCGCCGACGCTATGCAATGCATTGCATGTTGCCAGCTGTACCGGGCTTATGCCGGTGAGCCCCGCCCCCATTGCGGTAAGCCCGCCCCCGGCTCCAACGCTGTGCCATGCTCTTTAAGTTGCCAACTGTACCGGCTTAAAGCGGTAAGCCCCACTTCCATTGGGGGGGGCTTGTTTAAAAATAAAAATGGCAGTGCTATGCCATGAGAAGTAAGAGCGGCTCCAGCGCCAAAAGAAAAAAAGTGTTGCGTCTGCTGAAGAGGTGGCAGTAAGTATTGCAGGTTGCCAACAGTACCGGGCTTAAGCCGGTAGGCACCGCCCCCTGCGCCGACACAATGCTATGCAATCCTCTGTAATCCAATATAAACATATATTATGTTTGTTTTTGGGAGGAAACCGGAGTACCCAGACGAATCCTACACAAACACAGAGAACATTCAAACTCTTTGCAGAAGTTGCCCTTAGTGGGATTTGAACCAAGGACCACAGCGCAGCAAGGCTAGTGTGCTAACCACTGAGCCACCGTGCAGCCTCTACAGAAATGCCATTTGAATGCGGGCATGTGTAAAAAAATGGGGTTGCTATGCCATGAGAAGCAACAACAGACCAAGCGCCAAAGGAAATGAAGTTATGCGTCTGCTGAAGAGGTGGCAGATAGCATTGCATGTTGCCATAGTTGCAAACTTTATCGGGCGTGACGCGGTAAGCCCCGCCCCCCCGCGCCGACGCTATGCAATGCATTGCATGTTGCCAGCAGTACCGGGCTTAAGCCGGTAAGCCCCGCCCCCATCGCGGTAAGCCCGCCCCCGGCTCCGACGCTATGCCATGCAGTGCATGTTGCCAGCTGTACCGGGCTTATGCCGGTAAGCCCCGCCCCCATCGCGGTAAGCCCCGCCTCCGGCTCCGACGCTATGCCATGCAGTGCATGTTGCCAGCTGTACCGGGCTTATGCCGAAAAGCCCCGCCCACTCGCGGTAAGCCGATAAGCCCCGCCCACTCGCGGTAAGCCCCGCCCCCGGCTCCGACGCTATGCCATGCACTTTATGTTGCCAACTGTACCGGCTTAAGCCGGTAAGCCCTGCCCCCATTGCGGGGGCTTGTTTAAAAATACAAATGGCAGTGCAATGCCATGAGAAGTAATAGCGGCCCCAGCGCCGAAAGAAAAAAAGTGTTGCGTCTGCTGAAGAGGTGGCAGTAAGCATTGCATGTTGCCAACAGTACCGGGCTTAAGCCGTTAGGCCCCACTCCCTGCGCCGACACAATGCTATGCAAGCCTCTGTAATCCAATATATATATTGTTTTTGAGAGGAAACCGGAGTACCCAGACGAAACCTACACAAACACAGAGAACATTCAAACTCTTTGCAGATGATGCCCTTAGTGGGATTTGAACCTAGGACCACAGCACTGCAAGGCCAGTGTGCTAACCACTGAGCCACCGTGCTGCCGCTACAGAAATGCCATTTGAATGCGGGCATGTGTAAAAAAATGGGGTTGCTATGCCTTGAGAAGCAACAGCCGACCAAGCGCCAAAGGAAATGAAGTGTTGCGTCTGCTGAAGAGGTGGCAGATAGCATTGCATGTTGCCATAGTTGTAAACTTTATCGGGCATGACGCGGTAAGCCCCGCCCCCCCGCGCCGACGCTATGCAATGCATTACATGTTGCCAGCAGTACCGGGCTTAAGCCGGTAAGCCCCGCCCCCATCGCGGTAAGCCCGCCCCCGGCTCCGACGCTGTGCCATGCAGTGCATGTTGCCAGCTGTAACGGGCGTATGCCGGTAAGCCCCGCCCCCATCGCGGTAAGCCCCGCCTCCGGCTCCGACGCTATGCCATGCAGTGCATGTTGCCAGCTGTACCGGGCTTATGCCGGTAAGCCCCGCCCCCATCGCGGTAAGCCCCGCCTCCGGCGCGGCGTGTTGCCAGCTGTACCGGGCTTATGCCGGTAAGTCCCGCCCCCATCGCGGTAAGCCCAGCCTTCGGCTCCGACGCTATGCCATGCAGTGCATGTTGCCAGCTATACCGGGCTTATGCCGGTAAGCCCCGCCCCATCGCGGTAAGCCCCGCCCCCGGCTCCGACGCTATGCCATGCACTCTATGTTGCCAACTGTACCGGCTTAAGCCGGTAAGCCCCGCCCCCATTACGGGGGCTTTTTTAAAAATACAAATGGCAGTGCAATGCCATGAGAAGTAACAGCGGCCCCAGCGCCGAAAGAAAAAAAGTGTTGCCCAGACGAAACCTACACAAACACAGAGAACATTCAAACTCTTTGCAGATGTTGCCCTTAGTGGGATTTGAACCCAGGACCACAGCGCTGCAAGGCTAGTGTGCTAACCACTGAGCCACCGTTCTACCTTTACAGAAATGCCATTTGAATGGGGGCATGTGTAAATACAATGGGGTTGCTATGCCATGAGAAGCAACAGCCGACCAAGCGCCAAAGGAAATGAAGTGTTGCGTCTGCTGAAGAGGTGGCAGATGACGCGGTAAGCCCCGCCCCCCCGCGCCGACGCTATGCAATGCATTGCATGTTTCCAGCAGTACCGGGCTTAAGCCGGTAAGCCCCGCCCCCATCTCGGTAAGCCCGCCCCCGGCTCCGACGCTATGCCATGCAGTGCATGTTGCCAGCTGTACCGGGCTTATGCCGGTAAGCCCCGCCCCCATCGCGGTAAGCCCCGCCTCCTGCTCCGACTCTATGCAATGCAGTGCATGTTGCCAGCTGTACCGGGCTTATGCCGGTAAGCCCCGCCCCCATCGCGGTAAGCCCCGCCTCCGGTTTCGACGCTATGCCATGCAGTGCATGTTGCCAGCTGTACCGGGCTTATGCCGGTAAGTCCCGCCCCCATCGCGGTAAGCCCAGCCTCCGGCTCCGACGCTATGCCATGCAGTGCATGTTGCCAGCTATACCGGGCTTATGCCGGTAAGCCCCGCCCCATCGCGGTAAGCCCCGCCCCCGGCTCCGACGCTATGCCATGCACTCTATGTTGCCAACTGTACCGGCTTAAGCCGGTAAGCCCCGCCCCCATTATGGGGGCTTTTTTAAAAATACAAATGGCAGTGAAATGCCATGAGAAGTAACAGCGGCCCCAGCGCCGAAAGAAAAAAAGTGTTGCGTCTGCTGAAGAGGTGGCAGTAAGCATTGCATGTTGCCAACAGTACCGGGCTTAAGCCGGTAGGCCCCGCCCCCTGCGCCGACACAATGCTATGCAATCCAATATATATATATATATTATGTTTGTTTTTGGGAGGAAACCTGAGTACCCAGACGAAACCTACACAAACACAGAGAACATTCAAACTCTTTTCAGATGATGCCCTTAGTGGGAATTGAACCCAGGATCACAGCGCTGCAAGGCTAGTGTGCTAACCACTGAGCCACCGTGCTGCCTCTACAGAAATGCCATTTGAATGGGGGCATGTGTAAAAAAATGGGGTTGCTATGCCATGAGAAGCAACAGCCGACCAAGCGCCAAAGGAAATGAAGTGTTGCGTCTGCTGAAGAGGTGGCAGATAGCATTGCATGTTGCCATAGTTGTAAACTTTATCGGGCATGACGCGGTAAGCCCCGCCCCCCCCCGCGCCGACGCTATGCAATGCATTACATGTTGCCAGCAGTACCGGGCTTAAGCCGGTAAGCCCCGCCCCCATCGCGGTAAGCCCGCCCCCGGCTCCGACGCTGTGCCATGCAGTGCATGTTGCCAGCTGTACCGGGCGTATGCCGGTAAGCCCCGCCCCCATCGCGGTAAGCCCCGCCTCCGGCTCCGACGCTATGCCATGCAGTGCATGTTGCCAGCTGTACCGGGCTTATGCCGGTAAGCCCCGCCCCCATCGCGGTAAGCCCCGCCTCCGGCGCTATGTGTTGCCAGCTGTACCGGGCTTATGCCGGTAAGTCCCGCCCCCATCGCGGTAAGCCCAGCCTCCGGCTCCGACGCTATGCCATGCAGTGCATGTTGCCAGCTATACCGGGCTTATGCCGGTAAGCCCCGCCCCATCGCGGTAAGCCCCGCCCCCGGCTCCGACGCTATGCCATGCACTCTATGTTGCCAACTGTACCGGCTTAAGCCGGTAAGCCCCGCCCCCATTGCGGGGGCTTGTTTAAAAATACAAATGGCAGTGCAATGCCATGAGAAGTAATAGCGGCCCCAGCGCCGAAAGAAAAAAAGTGTTGCGTCTGCTGAAGAGGTGGCAGTAAGCATTGCATGTTGCCAACAGTACCGGGCTTAAGCCGGTAGGCCCCGCCCCTGCGCCGACACAATGCTATGCAATCCAATATATATATATATATATAATGTTTGTTTTTGGGAGGAAACCTGAATACCCAGACGAAAGCTACACAAACACAGAGAACATTCAAACTCTTTGCAGATGATGCCCTTAGTGGGAATTGAACCCAGGATCACAGCGCTGCAAGGCAAGTGTGCTAACCACTGAGCCACCGTGCTGCCTCTACAGAAATGCCATTTGAATGGGGGCATGTGTAAAAAAATGGGGTTGCTATGCCATGAGAAGCAACAGCCGACCAAGCGCCAAAGGAAATGAAGTGTTGCGTCTGCTGAAGAGGTGGCAGATAGCATTGCATGTTGCCATAGTTGTAAATTTTATCGGGCATGACGCGGTAAGCCCCGCCCCCCCGCGCTGACGCTATGCAATGCATTACATGTTGCCAGCAGTACCGGGCTTAAGCCGGTAAGCCCCGCCCCCATCGCGGTAAGCCCGCCCCCGGCTCCGACGCTGTGCCATGCAGTGCATGTTGCCAGCTGTACCGGGCGTATGCCGGTAAGCCCCGCCCCCATCGCGGTAAGCCCCGCCTCCGGCTCCGATGCTATGCCATGCAGTGCATGTTGCCAGCTGTACCGTGCTTATGCCGGTAAGCCCCGCCCCCATCGCGGTAAGCCCCGCCTCCGGCGCTATGTGTTGCCAGCTGTACCGGGCTTATGCCGGCAAGTCCCGCCCCCATCGCGGTAAGCCCAGCCTCCGGCTCCGACGCTATGCCATGCAGTGCATGTTGCCAGCTATACCGGGCTTATGCCGGTAAGCCCCGCCCCATCGCGGTAAGCCCCGCCCCCGGCTCCGACGCTATGCCATGCACTCTATGTTGCCAACTGTACCGGCTTAAGCCGGTAAGCCCCGCCCCCATTACGGGGGCTTTTTTAAAAATACAAATGGCAGTGCAATGCCATGAGAAGTAACGGCGGCCCCAGCGCCGAAAGAAAAAAAGTGTTGCCCAGACGAAACTTACACAAACACAGAGAACATTCAAACCGTTTGCAGATGTTGCCCTTAGTGGGATTTGAACCCAGGACCACAGCGCTGCAAGGCTAGTGTGCTAACCACTGAGCCACCGTTCTACCTTTACAGAAATGCCATTTGAATGGGGGCATGTGTAAATACAATGGGGTTGCTATGCCATGAGAAGCAACAGCCGACCAAGCGCCAAAGGAAATGAAGTGTTGCGTCTGCTGAAGAGGTGGCAGATGACGCGGTAAGCCCCGCCCCCCCGCGCCGACGCTATGCAATGCATTGCATGTTTCCAGCAGTACCGGGCTTATGCCGGTAAGCCACGCCCCCATCTCGGTAAGCCCGCCCCCGGCTCCGACGCTATGCCATGCAGTGCATGTTGCCAGCTGTACCGGGCTTATGCCGGTAAGCCCCGCCCCCATCGCGGTAAGCCCTGCCTCCGGCTCCGACGCTATGCCATGCAGTGCATGTTGCCAGCTGTACCGGGCTTATGCCGGTAAGCCCCGCCCCCATCGCGGTAAGCCCAGCCTCCGGTTTCGACGCTATGCCATGCAGTGCATGTTGCCAGCTGTATGGGGCTTATGCCGGTAAGTCCCGCCCCATCGCGGTAAGCCCAGCCTCCGGCTCCGACGCTATGCCATGCAGTGCATGTTGCCAGCTATACCGGGCTTATGCCGGTAAGCTTCGCCCCATCGCGGTAAGCCCCGCCCCCGGCTCCGGCGCTATGCCATGCACTCTATGTTGCCAACTGTACCGGCTTAAGCCGGTAAGCCCCGCCCCCATTACGGGGGCTTTTTTAAAAATACAAATGGCAGTGCAATGCCATGAGAAGTAATAGCGGCCCCAGCGCCGAAAGAAAAAAAGTGTTGCGTCTGCTGAAGAGGTGGCAGTAAGCATTGCATTTTGCCAACAGTACCGGGCTTAAGCCGGTAGGCCCCGCCCCCTGCGCCGACACAATGCTATGCAATCCTCTGTAATCCAATATATATATATATATTATGTTTGTTTTTGGGAGGAAACCTGAGTACCCAGACGAAACCTACACAAACACAGAGAACATTCAAACTCTTTGCAGATGATGCCCTTAGTGGGAATTGAACCCAGGATCACAGCGCTGCAAGGCTAGTGTGCTAACCACTGAGCCACCGTGCTGCCTCTACAGAAATGCCATTTGAATGGGGGCATGTGTAAAAAAATGGGGTTGCTATGCCATGAGAAGCAACAGCCGACCAAGCGCCAAAGGAAATGAAGTGTTGCGTCTGCTGAAGAGGTGGCAGATAGCATTGCATGTTGCCATAGTTGTAAACTTTATCGGGCATGACGCGGTAAGCCCCGCCCCCCCCCGCGCCGACGCTATGCAATGCATTACATGTTGCCAGCAGTACCGGGCTTAAGCCGGTAAGCCCCGCCCCCATCGCGGTAAGCCCGCCCCCGGCTCCGACGCTGTGCCATGCAGTGCATGTTGCCAGCTGTACCGGGCGTATGCCGGTAAGCCCCGCCCCCATCGCGGTAAGCCCCGCCTCCGGCTCCGACGCTATGCCATGCAGTGCATGTTGCCAGCTGTACCGGGCTTATGCCGGTAAGCCCCGCCCCCATCGCGGTAAGCCCCGCCTCCGGCGCTATGTGTTGCCGGCTGTACCGGGCTTATGCCGGTAAGTCCCGCCCCCATCGCGGTAAGCCCAGCCTCCGGCTCCGACGCTATGCCATGCAGTGCATGTTGCCAGCTATACCGGGCTTATGCCGGTAAGCCCCGCCCCATCGCGGTAAGCCCCGCCCCCGGCTCCGACGCTATGCCATGCACTCTATGTATCCAACTGTACCGGCTTAAGCCGGTAAGCCCCGCCCCCATTAGGGGGGCTTTTTTAAAAATACAAATGGCAGTGCAATGCCATGAGAAGTAACAGCGGCCCCAGCGCCGAATGAAAAAAAGTGTTGCCCAGACGAAACCTACACAAACACAGAGAACATTCAAACTCTTTGCAAATGTTGCCCTTAGTGGGATATGAACCCAGGACCACAGCGCTGCAAGGCTAGTGTGCTAACCACTGAGCCACCGTGCTGCCTCTACAGAAATGCCATTTGAATGGGGGCATGTGTAAAAAAATGGGGTTGCTATGCCATGAGAAGCAACAGCCGACCAAGCGCCAAAGGAAATGAAGTGTTGCGTCTGCTGAAGAGGTGGCAGATAGCATTGCATGTTGCCATAGTTGTAAACTTTATCGGGCATGACGCGGTAAGCCCCGCCCCCCCCCGCGCCGACGCTATGCAATGCATTACATGTTGCCAGCAGTACCGGGCTTAAGCCGGTAAGCCCCGCCCCCATCGCGGTAAGCCCGACCCCGGCTCCGACGCTGTGCCATGCAGTGCATGTTGCCAGCTGTACCGGGCGTATGCCGGTAAGCCCCGCCCCCATCGCGGTAAGCCCCGCCTCCGGCTCCGACGCTATGCCATGCAGTGCATGTTGCTAGCTGTACCGGGCTTATGCCGGTAAGCCCCGCCCCCATCGCGGTAAGCCCCGCCTCCGGCGCTATGTGTTGCCAGCTGTACCGGGCTTATGCCGGTAAGTCCCGCCCCCATCGCGGTAAGCCCAGCCTCCGGCTCCGACGCTATGCCATGCAGTGCATGTTGCCAGCTATACCGGGCTTATGCCGGTAAGCCCCGCCCCATCGCGGTAAGCCCCGCCCCCGGCTCCGACGCTATGCCATGCACTCTATGTATCCAACTGTACCGGCTTAAGCCGGTAAGCCCCGCCCCCATTACGGGGGCTTTTTTTAAAATACAAATGGCAGTGCAATGCCATGAGAAGTAACAGCGGCCCCAGCGCCGAAAGAAAAAAAGTGTTGCCCAGACGAAACATACACAAACACAGAGAACATTCAAACTCTTTGCAAATGTTGCCCTTAGTGGGATTTGAACCCAGGACCACAGCGCTGCAAGGCTAGTGTGCTAACCACTGAGCCACCGTTCTACCTTTACAGAAATGCCATTTGAATGGGGCATGTGTAAATACAATGGGGTTGCTATGCCATGAGAAGCAACAGCCGACCAAGCGCCAAAGGAAATGAAGTGTTGCGTCTGCTGAAGAGGTGGCAGATGACGCGGTAAGCCCCGCCCCCCCCGCGCCGACGCTATGCAATGCATTGCATGTTTCCAGCAGTACCGGGCTTAAGCCGGTAAGCCCCGCCCCCATCTCGGTAAGCCCGCCCCCGGCTCCGACGCTATGCCATGCAGTGCATGTTGCCAGCTGTACCGGGCTTATGCCGGTAAGCCCCGCCCCCATCGCGGTAAGCCCCGCCTCCGGTTTCGACGCTATGCCAAGCAGTGCATGTTGCCAGCTGTACCGGGCTTATGCCGGTAAGCCCCGCCCCCATCGCGGTAAACCCCGCCCCCGGCTCCGACGCTATGCATGCAGTGCAGTTTGCAGCTGTACCGGGCTTA